>NC_057802.1:356527112-356664128 GCF_018294505.1 Triticum aestivum | reverse complement strand
GCGGGCGGGCCGGCGGGCCTCGGCGGCGGCGACGTACGGAGGCGCGCCACGTGGCAGCGGCGAGGGAGGCGGACGCGTCCGGCGGCGCACGGGGATGAGGGTTAGGGTTCGATCTGCGATTCGTTTTCGGGGGAGATGCATATAAATATGTAGAGGGAGCTAGGAGAGTCCAAATGAGGTGCGGTTTTCGCCCACACGATCGTGATCGAACGACCTAGAGCATGGAAGAGAGTTTGGTGGGTTTTGGGCTGGTTTTTGAGGGGGTTTTGGCTGGACACTCAAATGGACTTTGCGGATGCCCGGTTAACCGTTGGAGTACCAAACGACCTCCAAATGGAACGAAACTTGACCGGTGGTCTCTGGGTGGTATACTAGGGCCACTTGACAAGCCTCGGTCCATTCCGAGAATGTTTGACACCCGCACATGAAAGAAAACAAGAGGGGTGCACCGGAGGAGATAGGAGCGCCGGATTGGAAAACGGACAACGGGGAAAATGCTCGGATGCAAGAGACGAACACGTATGCAAATGCAATGCACATGATGACATGATATGAAATGCATGACATGAACAAAATACAAAACGAAAAACAAAACCCGCCCACGAAGGGAATATCATAGCACATAGCCGAGAATGGCAAGAGTCGGAGTTACAAATATGGCAAGTTACATCCGGGGTGTTACACATTGTCTCCCTGTGCACACTGCCTTGCAACATCGAAACAAACCACCAGAAACACGGGAGGCTGCCAAAATCACCCGACAAGGACTAGGGTTTTGTGGGTGTTAGCTAGGATTTTTCCCTCTTTGTGGACTTTTTCTCTTGTATAAGATCTTTGAGATTAAACTAACAGTGAACATCTACAACTGGACCTAGCAAAATCCGCCCCCAAACGTCCGCAGACGCGCTAGGGTGTGTCCGCAGACAATGACCGGTCAGGAGTCAAATATTCTATTCCACAACCGGAAACCAGCTACTTGTGATAGGCGTTGGGTTTTCCCCGGAGAGGAAGGGTGATGTAGTATAGTAGCAGAAAGTATCCCCCTCAGCTAAGAACTGAGGTTATCAAACCAATAGGAGACTCACGCAAACAAATGTCAACAATACCTACACACACAAAACAAATACTTGCACCCAACACGGGAAGAGGGTTGTCAATCCCCTTGTACTCGTTAATTGCAAAGATTAATTCTGATAATGATAGATAGATAAATTACAAATGAAAATAAAAGTAAATAAACTGCAGCAAGGTATTTAGGATTTTTAGTAATATAAGATGAATGAACCCGGGACCCATAGCTTTCACTAGAGGCATCTCTCTCATGAGCATAACAATGGTGGATATGATTACTGTTGGGAAATTGATAGAAAAGTGCATAGTTATGATGTTATTCATGGCATTATCAATACATAGGCATTACGTCCGTGACAAGTAGACCGAAACGATTATGTATCTATTACTATTACTCCACCACTCGACCGCTATCCAGCATGCATCTTAAGTTATTAAGTTCATAACAAAGAGAGTAATGCTTGGAGCATGATGACATAATGTAGACAAATTAAGACCAAATAATAGGTTCAAACCCCGTCCTTTTACCCTTAGTACCAACAATACAAATACGTGCCTCGCTACCCCTTCTGTCACTGCGAGAGGATACCGCAAGATTGAGCCTACTACTATGCACCACTTCCTCTGAAGATCTAGTCATCAACTTGGCCAAAGAAAAATCATAGATCGGAAAGCATACATAGCTATAAAATCACACATAATAAAGTTCAGAAAAATCTCAGTTACTTTCAATGAATAATCTTATCATAAATGTACAATTCATCAGATCCCAACAAACACACCACAAAAGGATTACATCGAACCGTTCTCCGAAGAGAACATTGTATTGAGGATCAAAAGGAGAGAGGGAGCCATCTAGCTACTTCTATGGAGCCGTAGGTCCTGTGGGGAACTACTAACACATCATTGGGATGGCAACAAGTTTGATGTAGAGGTCCTCCGCGATGGATACCCCCTCTGGCAGAGTACCAAAAAAGGCCTCCAGACGGGATCGTGGAAGAACAGAGGCTTGCGGCGGTGGAATAAAAGTTTCGGGACCTCCCTCGAGGGTTTATGAATATTTGGAAATTTATGGGGAGCAGCAAGGGGGGCACAAGGGGCAGGGCATGCCCCCTACCTTGTCGCCTCCTCATGTATCGTCTGGATTCCCCTCAAAGCTTCCTGGGTCTCTTTTGGTCCAAAAAAATCATCAAAAAGTTTCATCGTGTTCGGACTGACACTTGAATTTTTCTATCAAACCAAAAACAAGCAGAAAACAACAACTTACACTTGGCACTGAGTTAATAGGTTAGTTCCCAAAAATGATATAAAATGGTATATAAAGCATGCGAGATTGATAATATAATTAATAGCATAAAACAATAAAAAATTATAGATACGTTGGAGACGTGTCATACCTCATTTCAAATCATCAAATCCATACAATTACATGCAACATACTCCCTCCTTTCCTTTATATAAGGTGTAGTTGTTTTTGAAAAGTCAAATGAGTGCAAGTTTGACCGACTTTTTAGAAAAAGATATCAATATCAACAATACGAAATTTATATCATTTGATCCATCATGAAAAGTAGTTTCATATTTTATTTAGTAGGTATTCTAGATGTTGTTATTTTATTCTATAATCTTGGTCGAACATTCAAATGGTTGACTTACACAAAAATCAATACACCTTATGTTCTGGACCGCAGGGAGTAAAACCTAATCTAAATCTTTGCTGGTGATCATCCTTGTTATTCCTCCGTGTCCTTGTTCGGTGGCGGTAAGACACATGAAGTGAAGGTCCGGTTGACGACAAGGTAGAGTGGGACATGGGATACGGACAGGCCTACATGGGACACGAGGCATCGTCATCTCCCATGGCCTACTCTTCCTTGTCGGAGCAAGGTTGTCAGAATCACGATTTTGAATCGGATCAGAGCTTTGACGGTAGGATCGCAAATCGTGGAATCTTCACTATCAGGATCGTAGAAACGTAGATTCTAAGAACTAAAATCATAGAATCAGATGGGTTAGTTTGGATCATAAAGTCGTAGAATCGTATAACAGAATCGCGATTCTGACAACGTTGCATCGGAGCATGTGGCCTCAACGACGCCGGTCGACGTGAGATCGCTGATGGACGTGGTCGGGCATTTCGGCTCGGCGGCGTGCACCTCCGCCTCCGCGGCATGTTCCTTGCATGGCGGGCACGCCTTGCGTCTGCAGCGTACTCGTCGTAAGCCATGCCGGTGTTTACCTTTGGCTCATATCCCGACCACGCGGAGACGGCATGATACGTCTCCAACGTATCTATAATTTTTTATTGTTCCATGTTGTTATTTTATCATTCTTGGATGTTTTACAATTATTTTATAGCAACTTTATATCTTTTTTGGGACTAACCTATTGACATAGTGCCCAGTGCGAGTTGTTATTTGGCTTTTTGATCTCTTATATGCATGATTAATTATAGCCTCGTATTTCTTCTTCGAATCTTTGGTTTAGTTAGGCCAACTAGATCGATTTTTCTTGCCATGGGAAGAGGTGCTTTGTGATGGGTTCGATCGTGCGGTGTTCTTTCCCAGTGACAGAAGGGGCAGCAAGACATGCATGTATCGTTGCTATTAAGGATAACAAGATGGGGGCTATTCCTACATGAATAGATCTCGTCTACATCATGTCATCGTTCTTATTGCATTACTCCATTTTCCCATGAACTTAATACACTAGATGCATGCTGGATAGCGGTCGATATGTGGAGTAATAGTGTAGATGCAGGCAGGAGTCGGCCTACTAATCTTGGACGTGATGCCTATATAATGATCATTGCTTGGATATCGTCATAATTATTCGATCTTCTATCAATTGACCAACAATAATTTGTTTACCCACCGCATGCTATTTCTCGAGAGAAGCCACTGAAGGGTAACATAGTAATTTCAAAAAAATTCCTACGCACACGCAAGATCATGGTGTTGCATAGCAACAAGATGCGAGAGTGTTGTCTACGTACCCTCGTAGACCGTAAGCGGAAGCGTTATGACAACGCGGTTGATGTCACTACAAAAAAAGACACATCCGTGACATTTTGGGTCGAACGAAAAAAAATTCTATCATACTTATGACACTTCTATGACGATAATTGTGACAAAACACGATATCATCATAGATGTGGTGGGGTCCTACTTCTATGACAAAAAATCATGACAGAAAATGGGCTTTTCGTCCTGGGCAGGCCGGAGACGCAGCTGCATGACATTCTTTGGGCTGTCCATGACGGAAAAACTATGGTAGAAGCGAGGGCGAGGAAAATATCGGGGTGTTCCCGGTTACGGTGGGTGGTCGGGGCCGAGCGATGCGCGTTTCTCTTGTACACACACGCGCGTGGGTGCGAGGCGTTGGGCTCTAACTGAACCCGAGCGAGGCGTTGGGCTCTAACTGAACCCGAGCGATTGCACTGTAGGCTACGCGTTACTGAACCCGAGCGATCGATCGATGGCTGTTAACTGAACCCGATCGAGCGATTCCTTCGCTACTGCTGCTAACTGAAGCCGATCGATGCTGCCTCTAGATGAACAGTGAGCGTTGCTCGGGGGGTTTGGATGAACAGTTCCCGGTGGGGGTGGATGAACAGGACCCCGTGGTGTTGCCTCTGGATGAACAGGACCCCGATCGATCGAGCCGGTTGGGGCTGGATGAACAGGACCCCATGGAGGGCTGGATGAACAGGACCACCCCGTGGAGGGCAGGATGAACAGTAGATGGTGGAGGGATGGATGAACAGTAGCCCGTGGAGGGGTGGTTGAACAGGAACCCGTGGAGAGCGCTGGTTGAACAGTAGCCGGTGGAGTAGCGCGCGGTGGAGGCTGGATGAACAGGAGCCCATGGATGAACAGTCGCAGGTGGAGGCTGGAGGAGGTCGACGGTGGATGAACAGTAGCCCGTGGAGGCTGGAGGGGGTCGACGGTGGAGATGAACAGTATCACGTGGAGTCCCGTTTTGCGGTACGCCACACCCTTCCCGATGGACAGGACCCCCGTTTCGACCGTAGCGCTCCAACACAAGTCCGTTTCCTCCATTTTATGGTATGCCACACCCCTCCCGATCAACAGGACCCCTGTTTCGACCATAGGAGGTCTGTTTCCTCCATTTTGCGGTACGCCAGACCCCTCCCGATGAACAGGATCCCGTTTCGAACATGTCCGGTCGAACACAAGGCCGTTTCCTCTGTTCTGCGGTACGCCAGGCCTCGTTTCCATCGGTTGTTCCGTACAAGCCCTCCCGATGAACACGACGACGCATTCCGTTCTGACCTAGCCGGTTGGCTCCCCCTGAACAAGACGACGACGCAGTTTCTCCGTTCCAACCCAGCCATGTACACGAGCCCTGACCGTACGTATGCGCGAGTAGGCGTTCGAGACCCTGCCTGTATGTACGTACGTGGCCGTATTTTCTTTCTTGCACACTTGCCGCTGTATGTACGTGTACATGCTACGTGCGCGCCTCTACTACGACACGTGCGCGCCTCTACATCGACCAGTATGTACGTACACGTTTGCGACCAGAATGACAATGCTACGTACGCTTCGACCAGGTGGGTCCCGACTGTCAGGCACTTCCTTGCCTGCGAAGATGTAGCTGGTGGGTCCCAGCAGTCAGGGGGGCGAATCGTTTTTTTGCCCGGACGCACTTCCTTGCATGCGAAGGTGTAGCTGGTGGGTCCCAGCAGTCAGCGGCGGTAACGTTTTTTTTGCGAAATACGGTGGCCCGTCCGGTGGGTCCCCGCTGTCAGGTGGAGGAATAATTATTTTGCGCGTAATAAGGAGGCACTTCCTTGCTGCGGTGGTGGACCCAGCTGTCAGCCTCTCCACGTACAGTCCACGTCCGATGGAAGCCGTTCCTTGACCACGTTGACCACGCCGCGCCGAGAGCACCAAGGCGGTGGACGATGGCGAGTCGACGCGGAGCCAGGGAAGACGCGATAGTGGAAGCCCGCGCGGAGAGGAGTACGAGGGTTCACTGGTTCGGCTGCGGTGTGAGGCTGCCGTCGCCGCTGATGACCCACAAGTATAGGGGATCTATCGTAGTCCTTTCGATAAGTAAGAGTGTCGAACCCAACGAGGAGCAGAAGGAAATGATAAGCGGTTTTCAGCAAGGTATTCTCTGCAAGCACTGAAACTATAGGTAACAGATAGTTTTGTGATAAGATAATTTGTAACGAGCAACAAGTAACAAAAGTAAATAAAATGCAGCAAGGTGGCCCAATCCTTTTTGTAGCAAAGGACAAGCCTGAACAAACTCTTATATAGAGTAAAGCGCTCCCGAGGACACATGGGAATTATCGTCAAGCTAGTTTTCATCACATTCATATGATTCGTGTTCGGTACTTTGATAATTTGATATGTGGGTGGACCGGTGCCTGGGTGCTGCCCTTACTTGGACAAGCATCCCACTTATGATTAACCTCTATTGCAAGCATCCACAACTACAACAAAAGTATTAAGGTAAACCTAACCATAGCATGAAACATATGGATCCAAATCAGCCCCTTATGAAGCAACGCATAAACTAGGGTTTAAGCTTCTGTCACTCTAGCAACCCATCATCTACTTATTACTTCCCAATGCCTTCCTCTAGGCCCAAATAATGGTGAAGTGTCATGTAGTCGACGTTCACATAACACCACTAGAGGATAGACAACATACGCCTCATCAAAATATCGAACGAATACCAAATTCACATGACTACTAATAGCAAGACTTCTCCCATGTCCTCAGGAACAAACGTAACTACTCACAAAGCATATTCATGTTCATAATCAGAGGAGTATTAATATGCATATAGGATCTGAACATATGATCTTCCACCAAATAAACCAACTAGCATCAACTACAAGGAGTAATCAACACTACTAGCAACCTACAGGTACCAATCCCAGACTTGGAGACAAGAATTGGATACAAGAGATGAACTAGGGTTTGAGAGGAGATGGTGCTGGTGAAGATGTTGATGGATATTGCCCTCTCCCGATGAGAGGAGCGTTGGTGATGACGATGGCGATGATTTCCCCCCCCCCCCCGGAGGGAAGTGTCCCCGGCAGAACAGCTCTGCCGGAGCCCTAGATTGGTTCCGCCAAGGTTCCGCCTCGTGGCGGCGGAGTCTCGTCCCGAAAGCTTGCTTATGATTTTTCTTCGGACGAAAGACTTCATATAGCAGAAGATGGGCACCGGAGGGCCAACAGGGGGTCCATGAGGCAGGGGGCGCGCCCAGGGGGTAGGGCGCGCCCCCACCCTCGTGGACAGGTGGAGGCCCCCCTGACGTAGATTCTTCTTCCAGTATTTTTTATTATTTCCAAAAATAACTTTCGTGGAGTTTCAGGACTTTTGGAGTTGTGCAGAATAGGTCTCTAATATTTGCTCCTTTTCCAGCCCAAAATTCCAGCTGCCGGCATTCTCCCTCCTTATGTAAACCTTGTAAAATAAGAGAGAATAGGCATAAGTATTGTGACATAATGTGTAATAACAGCCCATAATGCAATAAATATCGATATAAAAGCATGATGCAAAATGGACGTATCAACTCCCCCAAGCTTAGACCTCGCTTGTCCTCAAGCGGAAGCCGATAACGATAAATATGTCCACATGTTTAGAGGTAGAGGTGTCGATAAAATAAAATACGGATATGAGGGCATCATGATTATTCTCATAACAGCAACATATATGGATATTGTCATATGATTTCTTATGCTCAAGTAATAATCTTTTCACAATGCAAAGTATGAGTCAGAAACTTTATTCAGAACTAACAAACTATAATCTCAGTCATTGAGGCAATTGCAATTTATCATAACATCAGAAAGAGTCTATGTCAGAGCTTTCTAGCAAGTCCACATACTCAACTATCATTTAGTCTTTCATAATTGCTAACACTCACGCAATACTTGTGGTTACGGGGTTTTAATCGAACACAGAGAAAGATAGGGGCTTATAGTTTCGCCTCCCAACCTTTTACCTCAAGGGTAATGTCAACAATAATAGTTCATGCTAACTTACATCCAATTAGATATATCTATCAGGATCTTTCCAGCACACTGTGCTTGCCAAAGGATAAAATGTAAAAAGGAAAGGTGAATATCACCATGACTCTTGCATAAGGTAGAAGATAATAATAAAAGATAGGCCCTTCGCAGAGGGAAGCAGAGGTTGCCATGCGCTTTTAGGGTTGGATGCACAAAATCTTAATGCGAAAGAACGTCACTTTATATTGCCACTTGTGATATGAACCTTTATTATGCAGTCCGTCGCTTTTATTTCTTCCACATCACAAGATCGTATAAAGCGTATTTCCTCCACACCAATCAATCATACATATCTAGAGAGCAATTTTTATTACTTGCACCGATGACAACTTACTTGAAGGATCTTACTCAATCCATAGGTAGGTATGGTGGACTCTCATGGCAAAACTGGGCTTAGGGGTATTTGGAAGCACAAGTAGTATCTCTACTTGGTGCAAAGAATTTGGCTAGCATGAGGGGGAAAGGCAAGCTCAACATGTTGGATGATCCATGACAATATACTTTATCTCAGATATAAGAAAACATAACCCATTACGTTGTCTTCCTTGTCCAACATCAACTCTTTAGCATGTCATATTTTAATGAGTGCTCCCAATCATAAAAGATGTCCAAGATAGTATATTTATATGTGAAACCTCTCTTTCTTTATTACTTCCTATTAATTGCAACGATGACCAAAGCTATGCTTGTCAACTCTCAACAATTTTTAATCATCATACTCTTTCTATGTGAAGTCATTACTCTCCATAAATCAATATGATCTCTTTTATTTCTTTTTATTCTTTTCTCTTTTCTTTTATTCACTCAAGATCATAGCAAGATAATCAAGCCCTTGACTCAACACTAATCATTATTATATAGCTCACGGACTCGATTACATAGAGAGATCATAAAGCAAAACTCAAAACTAGATCATACCAAAACTTTATTCTACTAGATCAAGATACTACTAATAGGTTTGAACTAAGAAAACCGGTAAAGATAGGAGTGTGATGGTAATACGATACCGGGGCATCTCCCCCAAGCTTGGCAGTTGCCAAGGGGATTGCCCATACCCATGTGATTATGTCTCCTTTGTTGAAGAAGAAGAAGATGGTTTAGTTGATGGCATAGTCTTCTTCCTTAATTTGCGCTTGAGGACAGAATTTTGATCCCTCAAGTCATCAATCTCCTGCTCCAGGCTTAATATCTTTTTGCATAAATCCTGCTTGTTTTCATGCAAGAGACGAAAAGGGATAAACTCGATCTTAAATTTCTTTGCTCTATCAGGGAGGCTTGACTTTTTGAACTCCACATGCATGTCCCCAGGTTGAGGTAATGGGACTTCATCTTCATCTGAGCTCGTCTCCTCCTTTCTCTTGGGATCATAGTCCTCTTCTTCTTCTGTAGTCCAACCACAAGGCTCCACATCCCCATAGACCTTATGATCTGCAAGGTAATCAGCCAGATAGCTTTCTCCTTCCGAATCCTGGGACGACATGTTGCTCTAATCTGCAGCAGGACAGCTCGAAACAAAGACAAGAGATATTTGCGTGATACGGAGGTCAAAACCTTCGGGATATTATATAATAAATTTTTATCGACCAAAATACGTATCGTGCAAGAAAACGGAGTCCGGAAAGCGCACGAGGTGCCCAAGAGGCAGGGGGCGCGCCCAGTAGGGTAGGGCGCGCCCTCCACCCTCGTGGAGCCCTCGTGTCCTTCCCGGACTGCTTCTTATTTTTCTATTTTTCTAAATATTCCAAAACAGAGAAAAATTGCCTTTAGAACTGTTTTGGAGTCGGTTTACTTACCGTACCACATACCTATTCCTTTTCGGAGTCTAAAACGTTCCGGAAAGTGTCCCTTATGTATTCCTCCGGGGTTACAGTTTCAATAACATTGGTTTCAACATTTATAGGATTACCTGAGATATAGTGTTTAATTCTTTGACCGTTCACCACCTTCGGGTTCGTGCCTTCAAAGTTATTAATTTTTATGGCACCGGAACGATAGACCTCCTCGATAACGTAAGGGCCTTCCCATTTAGAGAGAAGTTTTCCTACAAAAAATCTTAAACGAGAGTTGTATAGCAATACATAATCACCTACATTAAACTCACGCTTTTGTATCCTTTTGTCATGCCATCTTTTAACTTTTTCTTTAAACAATTTGGCATTCTCATAGGCTTGGGTTCTCCATTCATCAAGTGAGCTAATGTCAAATAACCTCTTCTCACCGGCAAGTTTGTAATCATAGTTGAGCTCTTTAATGGCCCAATATGCCTTATGTTCTAGTTCGAGAGGTAAGTGACATGCTTTTCCATAAACCATTCTATACGGAGACATACCCATAGGATTTTTGTATGCAGTTCTATAGGCCCATAATGCATCATCAAGTTTCTTGGACAAATTCTTTCTAGATCTATTAACAGTCTTTTGCAAAATTAATTTGAGCTCTCTATTGCTCAATTCTACTTGACCACTAGACCGTGGGTGATAAGGAGATGCAATTCTATGATTAACATCATATTTAGCAAGCATTTTTCAGAAAGCACCATGAATAAAATGTGAACCACCATCAGTCATTAAATATCTAGGGACTCCAAACCTCGGAAAATAACTTCTTTAAGCATTTTAATAGAAGTGTTATGATCAGCACTACTAGTTGGAATAGCTTCTACCCACTTAGTAACGTAATCAACAACAACTAAAATATGTGTGTATCCATTAGAGGCAGGAAAAGGTCCCATATAATCGAAGCCCCAAACATCAAATGGTTCAATAACAAGTGAATAATTCATAGGCATTTCTTGATGTCTACTAATATTAACAATTCTTTGGCATTCATCACAAGACAAGACAAACTTACAGGCATCCTTGAAGAGAGTAGGCCAATAAAAACCAGATTGCAATACCTTATGTGCAGTTCTGTCTCCAGCGTGGTGTCCTCCATAAGCCTCGGAGTGACACTTGCGTAGGATCTGTTCCTGTTAATGCTCAGGTACACAACGTCTAATAACACCATCTACTCCTTCTTTATAAAGATGTGGGTCATCCCAAAAGTAATGTCTCAAATCATAGAAAAACTTTTTCTTTTGCTGGTATGTGAAACTAGGTGGTATAAATTTAGCAACGATGTAATTAGCATAATCAGCATACCATGGAGCAGTACGAGAAGCATTTATGACATTTAATTGTTCATCAGGAAAGCTATCATCAATAGGTAGTGGGTCATCAAGAACATTTTCTAACCTAGACAAGTTGTCTGCAACGGGGTTCTCAGCTCCCTTTCTATCAACAATATGCAAATCAAATTCTTGTAACAAGAGAACCCATCTAATAAGTCTAGGTTTAGCATCTTTCTTTTCCATAAGATATTTAATAGCAGCATGATCAGTGTGAATAGTTACTTTAGAATCAACAATATAAGGTCTAAACTATCACAAGCAAATACAACTGCTAAGAATTCTTTTTCAGTAGTAGCATAATTTCTTTGAGCATTGTCTAGAGTTTTACTAGCATATTGGATAACATTTAATTTCTTATCAACTCTTTGCCCTAGAACAGCACCCACAGCATAATCACTAGCATCACGCATAATTTCAAAGGGTAAATTCCAATCAGGTGGCTGAACAATAGGTGCAGAGATCAATGCTTTCTTAAGTATTTCAAATGCTTCTACACAATCATCATCAAAGACAAATGGTATATCCTTTTGTAATAAATTAGTTAGAGGCCGAGAAATTTTTGAGAAGTCCTTAATGAACCTCCTATAAAAACTGGCGTGACCAAGAAAACTTCTTATACCTTTGATGTCCTTGGGACATGGCATCTTTTCAATATCATCAACCTTGGCTTTATCAACTTCAATACCTCTTTCAGAAACTTTATGCCCCAAGACAATACCTTCATTAACCATAAAGTGGCACTTCTCCCAATTCAAGACAAGATTAGTTTCTTCACATCTCTGCAAAACTCGATCAAGGTTGCTTAAGCAATCATCAAAAGAGGATCCATAAACAGAGAAATCTTCCATGAAAACCTCACAAATCTTTTCACATAAGTCAGAGAATATAGCCATCATGCATCTTTGAAAGGTAGCAGGTGCATTACATAAACCAAAAGGCATACGTCTATAAGCAAAAGTACAGAAAGGGCAAGTAAAAGTGGTCTTTGATTGATCACCGGCTGACACGGGTATTCGAGAGAAACCAGAGTAACCATCTAGAAAGCAAAAATGTGTATATTTGGATAATCTTTCTAGCATTTGATCGATAAAAGGTAAGGGGTAATGATCCTTTTTAGTAGCTTTATTTAATTTGCGGAAATCAATTACCATCCTATAACCTGTAATAATTCTTTGCGGGATCAATTCATCTTTATCATTAGGAACGACAGTAATACCTCCCTTCTTAGGGACACAATGGACAGGACTTACCCACTGACTATCAGCAACGGGATAAATTATACCTGCCTCAAGGAGCTTTAGTATTTCCTTTCTTACCACTTCTTTCATCTTAGGATTCAACCGTCGTTGGTGATCACGAACTGGTTTGGCATCTTTCTCCAAATTTATTTTGTGTTGGCATAGAGTGGGACTAATGCCCTTAAGATCATCAAGAGTATATCCAATAGCAGCACGGTGCTTCTTCAGAGTTTTCAATAATCTCTCTTCTTCATGCTCTGAAAGGTTAGAACTAATAATAACAGGATATATCTTTTTCTCACCAAGATAAGCATATTTAAGAGTATCAGGTAACGGTTTGAGCTCAAACACGGGATCACCCTTGGGTGGAGGAGGATCCCCTAGGATTTCAACAGGCAAATTGTGTTTCAAGATAGGTTTCTTTTTAAACAATACTTCATCTATTTCCCTTCTTTCATTCATAAACATATCATTTTCATGGTCTAGCAAATATTGTTCTAAAGGATCACTAGGAGGTATGGCAATAGAAGCAAGACCAATAATTTCATCCTTACTAGGCAATTCCTCTTCACGGTGTTGTCTACTAAATTTAGAGAAATTAAACTCATGAGACATATCACCCAACCAATAGTAACAACATCCTTTTCGCAGTCTATCTTAGCATTAACAGTGTTCAAGAAGGGTCTACCAAATATAATGGGACAAAAGCTATCTTGTGGGGAACCAAGAACAAGAAAATCAGCAGGATATTTAGTTTTCCCACACAAGACTTCAACATCTCTAACAATTCCAATGGGTGATATGGTATCTCTATTGGCAAGCTTGATGGTAACATCAATATCTTCTATCTCAGCAGGTGCAATATCATGCATAATTTCTTTGTATAAGTCATGAGGTATAGCACTAGCGCTAGCACCCATATCACATAAGCCATGATAACAATGATCTCCTATTTTAACAGAAATAACAGGCATGCCTACCACAGGTCTATGTTTATGTTTAGCACAAGGTTTGGCAATTCTAGCAGTTTCATCACGGAAATGAATAACATGCCCATCAATATTATCAGACAAGGGATCCTTAACAATAGCAATATTAGGTTCAACTTTAATTTGCTCAGGAGGTGTATAAGTTCTAATATTGCTTTTACGGACCACAGTTGAAGCTTTAGCATGATCCTTTATCCTAACACGGAAAGGTGGTTTCTCAACATAAGTAGTAGGAACAATAGGATCATTATAAGTGATAGTCTTTTCTTCAACTTTAATAGGTGCAGCTACTTTTACTTCTATGGGAGGATGATATTTAAACCACTTTTCCTTAGGGAGATCAACATGAGCAGCAAAAGATTCACAAAAGGAAGCTACTATCTCAGAGTCAAGTCCATATTTAGTGCTAAATTTACGGAAAACATCGGTATCCATAAAAATTTAACACAATCAAACTTACGTGTCATACCTGACTCCTTACCTTCGTCGAGATCCCAATCTTCAGAGTTGCTTTTAATTATTTCCAATAAGTTCCATTTGAATTCAATAGTCTTCATCATAAAAGAGCCAGCACAAGAAGTATCGAGCATGGTGCGATTGTTATCAGAAAGCCGAGCATAAAAACTTTGATAATTATTTCTCTTGGGAGCTCATGATTGGGGCATGAATATAACATTGATTTAAGCCTCCCCCAAGCTTGAGCGATGCTTTCTCCTTCGCGAGGCCAAAAATTATATATATAATTGCGATCACGATGAACAAGATGCATAGGATAAAACTTCTGATGAAATTCCAATTTCAATCGTTTGTAGTTTCATGACCCCGTATCATCACATAGCCTATACCATGTCAATGCATCTCCCTTCAAAGATAAAGGGAAGACCTTCTTCTTAATAACATCATCGGGTATACCTGCAAGCTTAAATAATCCACAAACTTCATCCACATAGATTAGGTGCTCATCAGGATGCATTGTTCCATCTCCTGCAAAAGGATTAGCTAGCAGTTTTTCTAACATACCCGAAGGAATTTCAAAGTAGACATTTTCATTTTCAGTAGGTTCAGTAGGTTGAGGAGCAACTCTTTGCTCTACTGGTCGGGGTGAAGATACCCTGAACAAGCCCCTCAGAGGATTACTTTCCATAGTAACAAGTGACAGTAAATTTCAGCACACTATATAAAATTTTCCTTACCAAATTCACCCTACCAAAGGCGCTTCACTCCCCGGCAACGGCGCCAGAAAAGAGTCTTGATGACCCACAAGTATAGGGGATCTATCGTAGTCCTTTTGATAAGTAAGAGTGTCGAACCCAACGAGGAGCAGAAGGAAATGATAAGCGGTTTTCAGCAAGGTATTCTCTGCAAGCACTGAAACTATAGATAACAGATAGTTTTGTAATAAGATAATTTGTAACGAGCAACAAGTAACAAAAGTAAATAAAGTGCAGCAAGGTGGCCCAATCCTTTTTGTAGCAAAGGACAAGCCTGGACAAACTCTTATATAGAGTAAAGCGCTCCTGAGGACACATGGGAATTATCGTCAAGCTAGTTTTCATCACATTCATATGATTTGCGTTCGGTACTTTGATAATTTGATATGTGGGTGGACCGGTGCTTGGGTGCTGCCCTTACTTGGACAAGCATCCCACTTATGATTGACCTCTATTGCAAGCATCCACAACTACAACAAAAGTATTAAGGTAAACCTAACCATATCATGAAACATATGGATCCAAATCAGCCCCTTACGAAGCAACGCATAAACTAGGGTTTAAGCTTCTGTCACTCTAGCAACCCATAATCTACTTATTACTTCCCAATGCCTTCCTCTAGGCCCAAATAATGGTGAAGTGTCATGTAGTCGACGTTCACATAACACCACTAGAGGATAGACAACATACATCTCATCAAAATATCGAACGAATACCAAATTCACATGACTACTAATAGAAAGACTTCTCCCATGTCCTCAGGAACAAACGTAACTACTCACAGAGCATATTCATGTTCATAATCAGAGGAGTATTAATACGCATATAGGATGAACATATGATCTTCCACCAAATAAACCAACTAGCATCAACTACACGGAGTAATCAACACTACTAGCAACCTACAGGTACCAATCCCAGACTTGGAAACAAGAATTGGATACAAGAGATGAACTAGGGTTTGAGAGGAGATGGTGCTGGTGAAGATGTTGATGGAGATTGCCCTCTCCCGATGAGAGGAGCGTTGGTGATGACGATGGCGATGATTTCGCCCTCCCGGAGGGAAGTGTCCCCGGCAGAACAGCTCTGCCGGAGCCCTAGATTGGTTCCGCCAAGGTTCCGCCTCGTGGCGGCGGAGTCTCGTCCCGAAAGCTTGCTTATGATTTTTCTTCGGACGAAAGACTTCATATAGCAGAAGATGGGCACCGGAGGGCCAACAGGGGGCCCACGAGGCAGGGGGCGCGCCCAGGGGGGTAGGGCGCGCCCCCCACCCTCGTGGACAGGTGGAGGCCCCCCTGACGTAGATTCTTCTTCCAGTATTTTTTATTGTTTCCAAAAATAACTTTCGTGGAGTTTCAGGACTTTTGGAGTTGTGCAGAATAGGTCTCTAATATTTGCTCCTTTTCCAGCCCAGAATTCCAGCTACCGGCATTCTCCCTCTTTATGTAAACCTTGTAAAATAAGAGCAAATAACAGGGGGTGTGGGTTAGTGGAGGGATGGCCTGTCCAGCGGTGGGAGTAGTAGGGGCGGTGAGGCCTCCGCGGCAGCACAGCCGGCCACGGGAGGCAGGAGCAGGCGACACGACCAGCGCTGCTTTGGGCGGCTGGAGCAAGAAGACCAGAGGTTGAAGAAGCACTACGGCCGTTGGATGGACATCGTACGGTCATTGCAGCTAGAATCGTTCGTATTGACTAAGTTGACAAAGCCCTTGGTACGCGTCAACTTAGTAGGCCCACAGGTCAGCTTCCGAAAAGGTGCGCCCCAGATGTCAGGGGGAGGAATTATTTTTGGGCGGGTGAAGCTAGAATATCCGAGATTGAAGAAGAAGCACGGCATCCGTTGGATGGACATCCAACGACCACTGCTGCTAGAACCGTGTGTTGACTATAATAAGTTGACAAAGCCTTGCATACGCGTCAACTTAGTAGGCCCACAAGTGTGTGGCAAAGAACTTATAGCCCATTTGCGATTTGTAAGAATGTACATCCCAATTTTGGATTCTAATGGAATTTACTACAGCCCATTTACAGTTTGTTAAAAGTACAACCTATTTTCTAGCTAGGACAACGATTAATAATTTCAACCAACCATTCAAGACAGAATTCAATAATAACTTCCCACATTTTGATGGGATCTGAAATATTTTTATCCCGAAATTTCTAGTCAGATTAAATATAAATTTGTATTACGTAAAAATCCAACGAAACATTGCGTGTGCAACAATTAAAAATTAAGATTTTGAAAATCCATAAATAATATTTTATAAACTAATTTCGTGCTTGGTGCATTTTTTATAGTTACTGCCGAGTTTTTATAATTACATCCCATTTATTATTTTTTAAAGCCCATTTTCCTGTTAAGCCCAATGCATCCCTCCTAGGAAGGATTTGCAGCCCAGCGGAGCGGAGAATAACAAGTTGACCTTGCCTGGGTATTCCTCAAAAACACGTATAGCTGGGCTAGCCATTTTTATCTTCAAAAAAATTAATATCTGGGCTGGATATCTGTCCTGGGCTAGACGGGCCACAGCCCGCCCAGTTAATACCCTGCTCTCCTCTAAACAACAATGAAAACATTGCCAAGAAAAACTCTGTAGTGCTCACGCCTCAAAAACACAAATACTGCTCGAGCTGCTTGGTCCCTGCTGTCGGCCACACCTTGTGCAATTCTCTTATTGACTACATAGGTTGACAATGGTGTGGGACCGTGATGTCAGGAAACTAGGAGGAAGCAAAAAAATATAGTTTTACATAATAAGGAGGCACTTGCGTACGTACGGCTATGGCCCTAGTGGGTCCCTACTGTCATCCAGTCAAAATAAAGTCATCTCCTGAATCCTCATGTTCATTGACCATGTTAACAATGCTCGGCGCCACGGCGAGCGCAACAACCCGAAGGACGACGGAGAGGGCCTCGCGGGCCCTACCGATGGTCTGATACAGCGCCTGCTGAAGCCAGGATCATCGGACACCTATGAGCACCTTCGAGAGACTGAGACGGCATGAAACGGTAAGGCCGCGCTTGGGAGCTCTGGTTTATTTCACACCTGTATTAAGATAAAAGTGTAATTTACTCGTCATCGGAAACAACGCGTAAAATACAGGCGTAATGAAACCGAGGGCCCGAGGTCTGTAAGTAAAACCGGCGGGTTACGCGTGTAATTTGAGAGACCGGTGTATATTTTACTAGTCGAAATCGACCAACCAAGCGCTTCGCCCGAGACCATCTGCTTTTATTTACAAGCGTCAGTTTTACAAGCGGTTTTGGCTGGAAAACGATGATCCAATCACAACCTAAGATGATGAGTTGTTCAGAAGATCATATGGTTTCACGTCTAACCTACCCGTCTTGTCGTATAGGCTATGAATGAAACATAAGACAATGAACTTCTTAAGCACGGAAACAACAGAAGAGGATGATCTTCCTAACAAGCAAATCACTGGCATTAGATCGACATGCAAAACAATATGAAGCATTATTCTCAGGAGGCACGGTGAATAGCTCATGATGCCGCAAGTGACAACATTCCAAGCTCAACTTTGCAATGAAACACAAGGCTTGGCATTACATAGACAATATTCAGAACAAACTCTTAAAATATCTTACATAAGTCAACATTCATGTGACTATGCATCTCAGTAGAGTAAATATTTACTTCTGAACTGAAGACAGGAATAGGAAAAAACGATCGACGTTGCTCACAGCAAAGGGCGTCCGACTCAAAAATATCAAATGCATGTCTTCTGGCTAACATCAATGAGCAAAAATTGACAAGGTTTTCCAATTCCAATATATTAAACTAATGTCAACTTTGACAAGCTTTTCCCATTCAAAATATGTAATGCCTATGATTGTGGAACGGGCAGGGTTTGTCATCAGTTTGTCATCTGATAGTCCGGTGGCTCAAGGTGACGACGAATGATTAGAGAACCATTTGATGTATTGTGCATGATGTGAAGTATTATGGAGGACACGAACCATCTGAACATTTTGTGCAGTTCCACTAAAATCAAGCTGAGCATCCCTGTGGATTTCGTATTTATATGCTGCCAGAAAACAAAGACACATCAGCACACACATGAATATTGGCCCCAGTGTCAACCCACCAATCGGTGGACTAACAAACTGAAAGTACGGTAAACAGATTACCATACCCAGATGCCCCATCATTGTTGCTTAGAGTGACATTGACAGACTTGGAGTCCTGTCCTGGCTTCTTGGTACTTGTTTGGGCACTTGTTTGCCCAGTGTTCCTCCGAACCACAAGTAAAGAAGGCATCTCTCTTTTGTCTTTCTTCTTACCCTTCTTAATGGCCGACGCTGGCAGCACCATTTATACATATAGTCCGGTGGCTCAAGTTGACGACGAATGGTTAGAGAACCATTCGATGTATTGTGCATGATGAAGTATTATGGAGGACACAAACCATCTGGACATTGTGTGCAGTTCCACTAAAATCAAGCTGAGCATCCCTGTGGATATCGTATTTATATGCTGCAAGAAAACAAAGACACAGCAACACACACATGAATATTGCCCCCAGTGTCAACCCACCAATCGGTGGACTAACAAACTGAAAGTACGGTAAACAGATTACCATACCCAGATGCCCCATCATTGTTGCTTAGAATGACATTGACAGATTTGGAGTCCTGTCCTGGCTTCCTGTACTTGTTTGGGCACTTTTTGCCCAGTGCACTCCACGTGTTGTAGACTAGTCATGTCACCAGCGTCTACTAATACTCTGTAAAGCTGCTCGATCATTCCTTGTGTAATGTAGCACAAACAGTGACTGCTTCTTTCTGCAAAGTGGTAAGACCAACTGGACCCACTAATGCAGCAGTTTGCCTTAGACACATTGGCTCCTTTTGTGCAGTTCAACTAAAATCAAAGTCGGAATAAAACCGAGCTTTAATTTTGATATCCCTGTAAGCAACAAAAGGTATAAGGGAAACAATTACTGAGAAATAACGGTTGATGACTTGTACTCCCAGAAGAAAAACATCTACTGATCTACCTTATCTTAATGGGAAACAAAGCATGAGAGTAGCAATTCTCAATCAGTGTGATTCATTCATATTAACTAAGACATTATCTTAACAATGCCTTGTTTCAACATGTATAAAGAACGACAAAGCAGAAAAGTGTCATTCCTAAAACAATGCGACTGATTCATTTTAACAGAGACATTATCTTAACAATACCTTGGTTAAACATGTAGAAAGAACTACAAAGCAGGATAGTCCTACCATTTGTAAAACACTATAACTGATATATAATAACGGAGACATTATCTGAACAATACATTTCTTAAACATGTACTCCGACCGATCCCTAACAGAAATGGTACTCCCACCGATCCCTAACAAGTGTTGCAGTTTTGAACCAACATTTAGTAGTTAATTCTGAGGAAAGTCGGTACTGACCTTTCAAGACCAAGATTTGAAACAACTCGCGAGGAAGACCTGAGAGAGATCTCAACACATATATGGAAATCCGGTCTCATTTTGTGCAGTTCCACCAAAATTAAGCGAAGCAAAATGTCGCAATAGCAACAAGTTGAATAGATATCCCTGTTTTAACAGAGGCAAAAAAAGAATCAATTACTAGCCAATAAAGGAGGATGAAACATGCGGCCACAAAAATGGTAATCCCGCCAATCCCTAACAAGTGTTGCAGTTTTGAAATAAGATTCAGTAGTTAATTCTGAGAGTGGCATTGCTTAATTTTACCAACAGCATTAGATTAACAAAAAGCATAAATAGTTCCAGGGGAGAGTGGGCGCAACAACAACATGTGCTTCCATCTACTTATAAAGGGGGTGATGCAGAGTTTGTTGTAACAAAGCAACAAGCATAATGTCTGGGTTGGTCCCATTTTTGTTCACTACTTAATGGGAAAAGACAGCAATACAATAGCTTCAATTCAACATTCATTTAAAACAGTACCAATACAAGTAGCATGACATCTCAAAGCACACTGCAGCATCATGTGGATGAAAGTCGGTACTGACCTTTCTTGACCAAGATTTGAAACAACTCGCGTGGACGACTTGAAAGAAATCCCAACACATATATGAAAATCCATGATCCCCTTTTGTGCAGTTCCACCAAAATTAAGCAAAGTCGCCGGTGTGACATTCAAGTTGAACTGCACAAAACACTCTTAAAACAAAAGTGTTTCGCGTAGCGCAACAAAATTTCGCAATAACAACAAGTTGAATAGATATCCCTGTTTTAATAGAGGCAAAAAAGGAATCAATTACTGGCCAATAAAGGAGGGTGAAACATGCGGCCACAAAAAGAAGCATCTACCTTATCTTGATGGAAAAGAAAGTATAGGACAATAGCATTTCTAAAACGGCTGCATTGATTCATATTCACAGAGTAATTCTCTTAAAATAACATTCCTTAAAAATGTAATTTACTTTTAACAATGGCATTGCTTCAATTTACTAGCGGCATTCTTAGATTAACAACAGCAAAATAGTTGTATGGGACATGGGACATGCAAGCACCATGTGCATTTCTAAAATGGTTGCATTGATTCATATTAACAGAGAAATTCTCTTAAAATAGTTCAGTAGTTAATTCTGAGAGTGGCATTGCTTAAAATACAATAGCTTCAATTCAACATTCATTTAAAACAGTACCAATACAAGTAGCACAACATCTCAAAACACACTGCACGATCATGTGGATGGGACATGGGACATGCCAGCACCATGTGCGTCCACACGTATAAATGGGTGATGCAGAGTATGTAGCCAAGCAGCATATCTGCATTGGTCCCATATTTGTTCTCTTTAAAACTTTTTCCGATGTGAGGGCAGCAAATCTAGTCCTGCACAAACTACCCGACCCCCCTAGTTTCTTTCCCTTTTCAACAAAGAGTTCGGTTCCTTACAGATGTGTGTACTGGGTTACCCCCTTTTTCCCTTTTCGACCAACAAAGCGGCTGGATAGCTAGTCTATACTACTTTCCCTCCCTCCTTTCCTCATTGAACCACGTCCTAGATTCATGCTCTACCCCACCGCACCCTTCTTTCCTCTTTGAACCAAGACCTAGATTCGACTACAGAATCGAAAAAGATCAGCATGCAGCTAGACCAATGACAGTTTCAAAGAAACTTATACCTTAGGGTCGTCAGGATGTGGCAAGGCGTGCGGCGGGAGGTCGGATCTGCCCACACTACGTACGGCAGCGAGGAAGAAGGGGTCGGTAGCCCTCCCGCACAGGCGCTGGGTGAAAGAGAAAAGCGCAGCCGGCAGTGGATTGCCTCCCTCGCCGAAGGCGATAGGGTGAACGCTGCACCTCCTCCCCTTCCCGGTGCGACGGGATCCGGACGCCTCCTTCGCCAGCTGTGAGGGGGGTGAGAGAGACAGAGGCCACAACGCAGTCTTGTTTAGATCTGGTGAAGAGGGTGAGAGACAGTGAATATAGCAAACCCTAGGAAAGGAACGCTGAGCTTCCAGCGTGTGTGTATATATATATGTGTGTGTGTGTAGTGCGGCGGGAGTGTCGAGAGTGCAAACCCTAGCGAACAAGCGCTGAGGCTCCAGCTTATATATATACTGTAGTACAGACCGAGCTCCGATGCCTTAACTGCACCTGCTTTTGGCTGTATGGCAGGTGGGCCAGCCACATTTTGGGCCCACCTATCATAAACCCAAAGGCAGGTGCACTAAAGTCAATGAAGCTGCATCCATATAGTACTCGTGTATATGACTAATATATAGTGGAGTGGTTTTCTTATTCTCTCCATAACAATCGTTTTAAATTGTGTAAGTACGAAACGAAACTCTTTATTTAACGTACCAGTGAAGAAAACTACTACGCCCTCTGTTCCTAAATATTTGTCTTTCTAGAGATTTCAACAAATGACTACATACGGAGCAAAATGAGTGAATCTACACTGTAAAAAATGTCTATATACATCTGTATGTGGTAGTCCATTGCAAACCACTTGAAAGACAAATATTTAGGAACGGAGGGAGTACTTCCGATGAACTAACGATCCACGCGTCCTGGTCGCACTTCCTGTCCTTCACGTGCGGTACACTACCCTCCCTTAAGTGAACAACCACACATGCGCCAAATTATCGGAAACGTGTGAGAGTGTGTACAAATAAAGAATTTTAATTTCAATTATCGGAAAGGTTTGAGAGTATGTACAGTTTGCCCTCTCTAATAATTATGGTTTGTTGTGTTCGGCCTAAACTTGGTCAAACTTTACAAAGTTTGACTTCAGTCAAATCTAATATGCGGAGTAAATAAAAATGGAGGGCTACTACGTCCATCCGGGTTTTTAGTCCACACCATTTTTTTAATCAAAGTTAATAGCTGGACAAATAAAATTACAGGGGAGCTGGAGACAAAGTTGTGAGAAGGCTTAGAAATCAATACAAAACTTATGCTCTTAGTACCAACGCCGATCCTTCTTCGAGGAAACATTTGGTTCATAGCCAATTGTGTGATAAAATTGCACCAACATGAAAGACGACTGCGTCTCCAATGCAACCAAGGTGAACTGATGAAGGATATCATCTTTGTGGGTAACAAGCAAAGAGCACTGATGGAAGACAGCTTGCTTTTCATTGAAAATCGATCAGCTTCACCAGCCGACGCAACCATGAGGCGCAACCATGAGCATCGATAGGTCATCGTGGTGATGCATCATCCATTTGGCATCAAGTTTGGGTGAGGCACCTATGAAGTTCGACAAATCCTCACTGTGGTCTGTTTCTTCTCAGTAGTCAAGCTCGAGGAAGGAAGAACCACGTGGCAGAAGACACTGAGGCGGAACAACAATGACCATCCAATTTTGTGCAGTTCCACTAAAATTGAGGAAGACATGCCCGGGTATGGAGATACGCATCGCCATTTCCAAAAATATAAAAAAGGGATATAGTGTTGTTACATTGTTTTACAAGATTAACAACGACATCTCAATTGTCAATAAGAATTATGAAAAGTACACCAACAAACAGAAGCATCATGATTATCTTGATGGGAACTAAACCAGGATACCCGAGAAAAAAAGCATTTCTTCATTTAACCAGTGATAATATTAGATTAGCAGCAGCAATAGGAGCATATGGACAATGACCGCACAACCACCATGTACTTTTTGTCGAAACAAAATGTATACCTCCACTTAGGCATAAGAGCATCGTTAATAGTATAGCCAGCTGCTAGCTATAAGCCAGTGCCATGTCATCTGCAGCCCATCTTATAGCCAACATGTACAATAGTAGATCAAAAGAGTGTACTACTTTTTTATTATGTGGCCCACCTTTCATTCTCACAAAGTGCCTAGGAGCACGTGCTAGAGCTGGCTCTTCACGAAGAGCCCGCTTACCTTCTCTCTCCACTTCTCTTTCCTCCAACTAAGCAGAAATATACTAGTTTATTCCTTATAGCCCGCTGACTCAGCTCTATTGTACTTGCTCTAAATCAGGACAACTTTTCGAGTGGCATTTCCTCTATAATAGTAGGTGATGTTGGACCAGCCGACGAACCCTAGCTACTATACATGGGGAGCTGGGGAGTAGTCGCATAGAAGAAAACCCGCATGCAGCGACCTGGGGAGCTGGACCAGTACAAGAAGTTATATCTCAGGTGGGCGAGATGTCGCTTAGGCGGGCGGGCGGGATCTACCCACATGATGGCAGTGAACAAGGGCGCGGAGGACCTTCGTCTGCGCCAGCGCCGGCTCCGAGAAGTCGGTGCGCATCAGCTTCCTCCATCGCCGACGGCAACAACATCAACGCTGCACCTCCTCACCTCCCGCAGCGGACGGGATTCGGCCGGATTTGTGACCACCGGTGAGGAGAGAGATAGTGTGGACACTGTCATCTTGTTTTGATACGGAGAGGGTGAGAGAGCGAGACGCGAGAAACTCTATCAAACAAGAGGTTATAATGGAGCAAAACAATCTCTCCATAGCAGTGGTTTTAAATAGAATACGCGCGTTCCCGGAAAAAAGAAACGAAAATTGGCGGACAATTTTTTAACGTACACGTACCAAGAAAGAAAACTCGATCAAAAACACGCCCCTGCTTCCAGGTCGCGAGAGTCGTCGCGCACACACACATAGACATAGACATGCATATCCGTGTTTACGTAAAATTCCATCTCCATCTCCATCTCCAATCATATTTGTCCAACTGGCACATTATTTACGTTGTTAATTATATACGCGGCAATATTAACGTACAACATCTCTTGTTTGCGGGCGTCCGAACCGCTGCCATGGCCGCTCCTGACCAACCCAAACCCTCTTCATCACACGCGCGTGCTTCCCGCCCAAAACGGTCAGTGCCACATTCATGCCCGGCCAGAGCGGACGTGACCTCTCACTGGCGTCGGCATTGAAGCGGCGCGCCGGCCGAGAGAGCGTCGCCCGCGTCGCTTCCTGGTGCACGCGACTGCTCCACGTTCAAAGGTCGCAATAGCCGGCCACAACATGCATGTAAAAAGTTCTTGGGAGTCCGTGCTACAGCTAGCTGTCCTCCCCCAACTCGTCAATCTCTTCCAGTAGTACTAGTACTCCATGGCGCGATCCATCGACAAGCAGGCGGGAAAGTTATCGTATACTCGGTTTGCGGTGAGTGGCATGTCGAGCGACCGTGTGGGGTCGAACCATGGAGGAGGGTGAGACACGAATGCAACATACATGATTTAAACGTTGGTTTTGCTCGATGGCGCGATCCAACGAAACGAAACGTTGGTTTCTCTCCGTTTCCATTTTTTCTCCGGAAAAACGGAAACTTTCCACTCCATTTTCATTCCTACTCCAAGGTTGCCCCGTTACAAAATTCCATCAAATACAAAGGAAAACTAACACGTATGCTGATGCATCTCAATGATTCACAAATCATAGCCAATATTTACTTCACAACTAAAGACAAAAGTTGTGAGAGCGCGTACGAAAGAAAATCTACTGATGGGGTCACTACGACTTAAACCCTAAACAAGATTTAATTTCCTGGCCAGGTAGAACATGTCGAAGGAAAGACGGCTGGCACCCTCGGATCATACGATGCTTTTGTGCAGTTCCACTAAAATCGAGCTGAGCATCCCTGATGGCAAAGATATTGAAGAAGTCTGATTAGAATAATAGTACTGGCACTAGTTCATGAGACATAAACTCATCACAAGTAGAAGCCGGTAGAAGTAGAGAAAGATCGACATGGAGATGGAGCTACGTGGGGAGCTGCGGCAGTGGAGCAAGCCGGCTCTAAAAGGAAAGATGGACTACCTGGGACGTCGGGCTGTAGCTTAGAAGGGCGGTTGGGACGCGGCATCGGCCCATACTGCGGTGACCCCCAATTGGGTCGCACCGACTGTGGATTTTCTCCCTCGCCGATGTCGACCGCGTCTACGCAGAACATTGTTCCCTTCCCCCAGCTGCGGGATCAGGCCGGATATGTGACCAGCGGTGTGGCCACTGGCCACCTTCGTTCTATGCTTGTGAAGAGAGAAACCCAAGCAAGCAGGCTTGTAGCTTAGGCTCCTGCTAGTGTATATATAGTGGTTTTCTTTTTCTCTCCATATCAACCATTTCATATTGCGTACATGTCATTGAAGAGTGAAATGATGGTTGCTTCTTCCGACTAACTTACTGTGTGATTTGACTACTTCTTTAGTGGCCCCTACACGTACTCCCCCTACGTGTATGCAACAGTCACACGTACACATGGACGCAAAAACGCGCGCGACACCCTAATGCATGCATGTCTGAGCACACGACGGAACACACACGGTCACGCTCAAGTGCTCAACCTACACGTGCATGCACACACATACTCAGCCAGGGTGAGCTAGTGACCGTATAAACACCGGAAAATGTATATATTGAGTGCAATGAGCGTATTATGAAATCCACTGACTGTATTTTTACAAATATACAGTGACAGACAGTGTATTTATCTCATTTGAAATTAAGCCATTATAACCAGAGAGGAGGCAGTATGGACTAGCATTACTTTGTTGTGTCCCGTCAACTTGCCGAACGAGGAGAAGCTTGCAGGACGGGAGAAGCTTGCGCGCGGTGGCTCGCGGGACAAGGAGAAACTTTTGACTAATGCAAGCTGTCCTTCGCTCAGGCGGTGGACGTGCAACAGTTAATTCGGTGTCAGATTGCCAGAAGCATACACTATATTAGTAGTACTATTATTGTTGCACTTCCCGAAGAGGCGAACAACCAAGCGCAAAGTTTACTAGTAGTACTACTACTACTATAGTCTATAGAGGTACTATACTAGTACTAGGAACCGGATGGAGGAGCGTCTGCACTCTTATTATATTTTTAAAATGTGATAAAGCAATCTTCAACACATTTGGTTCTCTTCGAGGGTTCTCGCATGTGATAATGGAAGTTGATTGCATGGAACACTCGCCACAATTCTCGCTTAACTCTGGCTCATATCCTGTTACAAATAGGAGCGCTCGGTAATATTTCCTCTTTTTTGTTATTCAGCATGTAAACAGGTTAGCAATCCTTGCGGCGCATCTTTGTGCGAACCGTGCTTGCTGCACTTTGAATGTGGCCGAGAGCTGGCTTGATGAAACACCTCGCTTCCTACTTCTTTTTTTGCGGGGTACCTCGCTTCCTAGTGACCAGTGTCTTGGCTGATCGTCCTAAGAATGCTTATATATGAATAAAGCTCTCTCATTTACCCGCGAAAAAGATTAAGCCATATTAACCGGAAAGGAGGGAGTATGGACTAGCACTACTTGTTGGTGTGTGCCATCAACTCACAGAACTAGAAGAAGCTTGCAGGACAGGGTGAAGCTCGCTTACGCCTTTTGACTAATGCAACGTACCCTCGCCCAGGCGGTGGACATGCATCAGTTCATTTGGTGTCAGATTGCCAGAGGCATACACTGTCGTACCGAACATGCGGAGTACCATCATTGTTCGACTTCACAAAGAGGCGAAGAGCCAAGCGCCAGGTTTAGTAGAACGAGTAGTACTACTACTAGAACCGCATGATGGAGCCTCTGTACTCTTATTTGTCTTAATCTCTGATAAAGTACACATTTATTCCGGAGAAGGGAGGAAAACAGCAACCCAACATGTAATGATGATATCGATCAACCATGCTCGAATATATCTTGGCCTCCGTGCGAGCCCGTCTATGTGTTCTCGCTCCTCGTCTCTCTCAAGGAACGACGGGCTGGCCATTTTGCCGTCAATTGAGATCGGTTTGCTCACACTCCGGTCCCACATGTCAGTGATAAGCCAAGAGGAGGTGCGTTGACCGACTGGCCATACGCGTACTTGGTTTTGCACCTTCATACTACTCCTCCCTCCGTCACAGTTTATAGGGCGCGCTTCATTATGATGCATTTCTCTCAATGCATTTCCACCACCAGAGAGACTTTAGACGCGTTTGGTTTAATGCTCAATTAATTAGGGTGTGGTAACCGCAATTTTCTCTCGATGTAGTACTACGGAGTGGAGTAAGTGCATGCATGTGTGTACCCGGGGTGGAAGCACTACATGCATGTGTGTACGCATTATTTCCTCTAGTAATAGACGCCGTGCTATAACTACCAATGCTATTTTTCAGGCCGATCGCTAGTCGCTTTGGTCCCAGGGATTTTCTCTTTTTCTGAAGCGCGCTCTATAAGCAGTGACGGATGGAGTAGTATGAGCGGATTCAAAGAAGAGCGTATTGATGGTTGCTTCTTCCGAGCAACTAAAGTGGGAAAGGTGGGGCTTATGATTTGACTGCTCATTACCCACTATTAATGCGGCGCAACGACCGGTCTGAGTCTCCCATGCGGCTGTGCACTACCCCCTCGGTTCTTAAATATACTCCGGAGTATTTGTCTTTCTAGAGATTTCAACGAGTGACTACTCAAATATTTGTCTTTTTAGAGATTCAAATGGACTACTACATACAGATGTATATAGACATATTTTAGAGTGTAGATTCACTCATTTTGCTCCGTATGTAGTCACTTGTTGAAATCTCTAGAAAGACAAATATTTAGGAACGGAGGGAGTACACATACGAAGCAAAATGAGTGAATCTACACTCTAAAATATGCCCATTTGAAATTTGTAAAAAGACAAATATTTAGGAACGAAGGAGTATAATTTTGTGCATGGCACATGGACCCGGATGCCGAAGAGGCTTCTGGCAATGCTATCAAGCTTCCAACATTTGTTTACATAATTGACGTACTATACAAATAATTTTCCAGCGACATGAAATTGTACAATGGTGTGAGCTTTCAACTTTTGTTTCGTGTGTCTTGCCATCGATGCTCTTTCGGAAACAATAAAAAACTAACTTCCTTGCTAATCAGAGCTAATATTGACATCACAACTAAAGAAAAAGTTGTGCGAAGGTGTCGGAGCAAATAGCCACGGGTAGCCTAACCGGCTCCCCCTGGCTCTTCAAAAATTATCAGGCCGTTTAAACCTTCAAGCATGGGGCCACCTTCCCCCGGCCGGCTACCCCCAGGGCCGACTCCCCGAAGGCGACCCAGTCTCAGAAACCTTCCCCAAGAAAGCTATGAGATGGCCGACTTTAGGAAGCCGGCCCCAAGAGCGCCGACTCCCAGAAGCCGGCCATGAAGAATGCCGACTCCCAGAAGCCGGCCCAGTTCGCACCCACCAAGACTGCATCCACATAACGGTGATAAGACGGGGCGTGGCCGCAGTACAGCCCACTACCCCCGAATCCCGAAGCAGGTATGGCCACAGGACGCCGTACGGGTCAGCCATCACCCGTCCGGCACGGCACTGTAGCCATGTTGACCTCGACGTCACCCACGACAAGCGCCAGTACGACCCGCGGGCGGCGGGTCCCTTTAGCCAGAGAGATGCTCGAAGGTGGCCCGGCCTCCCCTAGTCGGCCAGGGGCGTAGCCGGCTCCCAAGAGCCGGCTACCTCCCTCCCTCGAAACATGTGCCTCATTAAGGAGACAAGACGAGGTAAGGCTACAGTGAGAGCCCGCAAGGCAGCGGCACTGTAGCCACGCTTACCTCGACAAAGCCCTCGTCATCAGGGGCGAGGCAACAGTAACCAGCCGCTGACAAGACCCCCAAGCGGTGGGGCCGGCCTGTCAACCAAGAGGCCGGCAGCCGGCGGGACCCACCAGTCGGCGGGCCCCAATGACCAGTGGAGAAGCCGGCGAACACAGACACTGACGGCTGGGACCCGCGCCCAGCCGGATTACTATTGTACCCCTGGGGGTAGGCCTATATAAACCCCCCGGGGCACCCATGCAAAGGGTTGGTCTCATAGAATCATACACACCACATAGAGAGGAAAGGAGAGCTAGCCTGTCCCTTCTTCCTCCTCGAACCCGACAGCTCAAGGAGCGTTTGTAGCTACTCATTCTGATCTAGTGATCATGCGGAGACCCTGCAGAGCAGGACTAGGGGTGTTATCTCCACGGAGAGCCCCGAACCTGGGTAAGATTCGCCGGCGTGCATGTCTTCGCCTCATCCCGTTTCCAGGCACCGGCGACGTCTTACTGGCTCCCACAATGATAAGCCACCCGTTGGCATATGTCGCACCTACCACCCGACATTTGGCACCCACCGTGGGGCCAGGTGCACCATCGTCCGGAGACCTGTTCGCACCTACCACCCGACATTTGGCACCCACCGTGGGGCCAGGTGCACCATCGTCCGGAGACCTGTTCTGGACGGGAACCCTTTTCCTCCCCCGCGAGCGCAGCCAGCCTGCTGCGCCCGATGGCGCTTGCCCCGACGCGCTGCAAGGCGTCGATGACGCCTGCGCAGCGAGCTGCCTCGCCGATCTGCTCGGTGAGACTCGCATCTCCGACGAGCCCGCGTCCGACGCGGGCACGGACTACCCCGAGAGCCGCCTCGTCAGCCTCCTCGACCAACTTCACGTCTCCAGCGAGCCTGCTGTCGACTTGGAGTCGTTCGGCTCCACTGACCCGATGCTTGTCGATTCCGACACGGCATCGCTCGACACCTACCCTCCGACGTGGTAGTCTTCGACAACCCTCTCCCTCGAGCTGACAGCGGCAGCAGCGATGTCACCGAAGTGCTGGTCATCAGCCACGTCGCCAACTCGGGCGAGAACGCCCACGACGCCCTGCAAGCGGCGATGCACGACTTATCCGTCCCCATCCTGGCTGACGCCGACGCCGGGACCCTGGAGGCACGCCGCCTCTCCCTCATCGCGGAAGGCCAGAAGATAGCCTCCATGAGACGCCTCACCGAGGCTCACCAGCGCGAAGTCGACCGCGCTACCTTTGGCACGCCGCCTCATGGCAGGCCGAGCCGAGCCGGCCTCGTCCAGAAGAGCGGCGCGGCCATCGCCAGCATGCTGGGGGCGGACCGCCCCGTCTACGCCACCCCGCTCGAGAATCTGCGAGCCGCTCAGGCGGCCGCTGAAGAGCTAAATGGGCTGGGAGCCGATGAGCTCCCCTACATGACAAGGCGAATCCAGCAGCTGATCGACGCAGCCGCAGAGCGGCATGAAGCCGGCGCCCGCGCTGAGAGTCCTCCCCCGCGCCGAGAGCACGCCGTGACATCCCGGTCGCCGACTGCGAGCGGCGCCCGCGCGAGGAAAGACAAGGAGCCGGCTGCTAGCCGCAGCTGGACTCGGATCACCATCGAGCGCGACGCAGAAGGCCGCCCTCGAGCAGTGGATCGCCAAGGAAATCCGCCTCCTCCCCCGCCTCGAGGGGAGAGACGTCCCACCCCGCTGCCTGTCACGCATCCGACTCTTGGTGGCCGACTAGGCCGCCACGAAGGAGTCGGCGAGAACGACGCCCGCCACCGGATCGACCGCCTAGCTCGACCCCTAGCGCTAGAAGAAGAAGACGATGTCGGCCCGCCATGCTTTGGCCCCCGCATCCGCGACGAGCCCTTCCCCAAAGGGTTCTCGCTCCCCAGAGACACGCCCAAGTACAACGGCTCTATGAAGCCGGAAGATTGGCTCATCGACTATTCTACTGCTGTCAGCATAGCCAACGGCAACAGAAGCGTAGCCGTGAAGTACGCCCCCTCATGCTGCAAGGCACGGCGCACACCTGGCTCAACAGCCTCAAGCCCTACATCGTCAACAGCTGGCTGGACTTCACGGAAGTCTTCGTCCGCAACTTCACCAGCACGTACAAGCGGCCTCCCAAGCCTCGCCAGCTCTCCCTATGCGTCCAAGGGCCCAACGAGTCGACCCGCGACTACCTCACGCGGTGGGCCGAGCTCCGCAACTCCTGCGAGGGGGTGCACGAGGTCCAGGCCATCGAGTACTTCACTGCTGGGTGCCGAGAGGGCACCCTCCTCAAGATCCGGCTCCTCTGCGACGAGCCGGCTACCCTCGACGAACTGCTGATCATCGCGGACAAGTACGCCACGGCCGACTCCTCGATGAAGACCAGACCGAGCTCCGAGTGGACGCCTCTGGGAAGGTGCTGGCTCCGGTTCCCAAGACGCCGGCTAGCGAGTCCAATCGGCGCCCCTACCAGAACGACCACAAGCGCAAGGTCCCTATGCCGCCTTCCACCAGTCGGCAGGTGGCCACAGTTGAAGATGAGCAATCCGAAGAATGGCCCGCTCCCAAGAAGAAGGACGGCAGGCCGGCTTGGCAGCCGGCCTTCTCCTACGAGCAGACTCTCGATGCCCCTGCAAGTTCCACAGTGGCGCGAAGCCGTCCAACCACATGACCCGAAAGTGCCACTGGCTCACGCGGATCTCCAAGGGCGAGGGGCTGGTGCCGCCTCTGCATCCCGGCCCGCCGCCTCCAGCCCCCCAGCAGCCGGCTGCTCGACCAGCAGTCGGAGCCATTCAAGATGAGTTCCCTGAGGAGCATGCCGCCTACGTCGTCTTCACAAGCCAAGTTGAAGACAAGCGTAGCCGGCGCCGACAGCACCAAGAGGTCAACGCAGTCGCCTCCAGCAACCCCGAGTTCATGCACTGGTCCGAGAAGCCAATCAATTGGAGCCGGGCCGACCACCCAGAGGTGATTCCGTCCCCAGGCTCCTACGCATTAGTATTGGATGTCACCCTCGCAACGGAGAGGCGAGCTGCCCGATTCTCCCGCGTTCTGATTGATGGCAGAAGCAGTATCAACATACTGTACCGTGATACCATGGAGAAGCTGAACATCAAGGCAAAGCAGCTCATGCCAAGCCGGACCGTGTTCCATGGCATCGTACCCAGCCTGTCCTGCTCCCCGATCGGCAAGATCAAGATGGATGTTCTCCTCGGAGACAAAGATCACTTTCGCCGAGAAGCAATCTGGTTCGAGGTAGTAGATCTGGAGAGCCCTTACCACGCCTTGCTTGGCCGACCTACTCTGGCCAAGTTCATGGCTGTGCCCCACTACGCCTACCTGAAGATGAACATGCCAAGCTCAAAGGGGATCATCACTGTAGCCGGCGACTACAAGAAGTCCATCGAGTGCGCTGCAGCCAGCAGTTGGCTGGCCGAGTCCCTCGTGGTAGCAGAAGAGAAGAAGATACTAGAACGAGTTGTGGCCATGGCCGGCAAGCAGCCGGCCTTGTCCCCCAACCCCAAGGATTATGATGCGCAGGGCTCCTTCCAGCCGGCCAAGGAGACAAAGAAGATACCTCTGGACCCGGAGAACCCAGAAAGGTTTGCAGTCATAGGTGCAAACCTGGACAGTAAATAGGAAGGCGAGCTCGTCGACTTCCTCCGTGAGAATCGAGACATCTTTGCATGGTCCCCAAAGGACATGTCGGGTGTTCCGAAGGATTTCACCGAGCACAAATTGCACGTCCGAGCCGACGCGAAGCCGGTCAAGCAGCCCCTCCGCCGACTGTCAGAAGAGAAGCGAAGAATCGTAGGAGAAGAGATAGCCCGGCTCCTCGCCGCCGGCTTTATTATGGAAGTATTTGTTTCCAGAATGGCTTGCCAACCTAGTCTTGGTGTTGAAGAAGAAAAACAAATGGCGTATGTGTATAGACTACACCAGCCTCAACAAGGCCTGCCCCAAAGATCCGTTTGCTTTGCCATGGATTGACCAAGTGATAGACTCCACAGCCGGATGCAAGCTGTTGAGTTTTTTGGATGCCTACTCAGGATACCACCAGATCAAGTTGGACCCAGCAGACCGCCTGAAGACCACCTTCATCACACCATTCGGAGCTTTTTGTTACCTGACTATGACATTCGGCTTAAGGAATGCCGGTGCCACTTTTCAGCGTTGCATGCAGAAATGCCTCCTGAAGCAACTCGGCAGAAATGCCCACGTCTACGTAGACGATATTGTGGTGAAGACAGAGAAGCGCGGCACCCTGTTGGAGGACCTCAAAGAAACATTTGCCAACTTGCGCCGATTCCAGATCAAGCTCAACCCCGAGAAATGCGTGTTCGGAGTACCAGCCGGCCAGCTTCTAGGCTTTCTGGTCTCCGAACGCGGCATTGAGTGCAATCCTGTGAAGATCAAGGCCATTGAGAGAATGGAGATTCCTACCAAGTTGCGAGACGTGCAGAAGTTCACTGGGTGCCTGGCCTCCTTAAACCGCTTTATCAGCCGACTAGGAGAGAAGGCTCTCCCCCTGTACCGACTCATGAAGAAATCCACTCATTTCGAGTGGAATGACCAAGCAGACCAAGCCTTCCATGAGTTGAAGAGGATGCTGACTACTCCACCTATCCTAGCGGCGCCAACTGAGAAGGAGCCCATGCTCCTCTACATTGCCGCGACTAGCCGAGTGGTTAGCACAGTTGTTGTGGTCCAGCGCCCGGAAGAAGGCCGAGCCCAGCTAGTCCAGAGGCCGGTGTATTATCTAAGCGAAGTACTATCCAGCTCAAAGCAAAACTACCCACACTACCAGAAGATGTGCTATGGAGTGTACTTCGCTGCCAAGAAGCTGAAGCCCTACTTCCAAGAGCATCCCATCACGGTCGTGTGCACCGCCCCGCTTGCCGAGATCATAGGCAGCCGGGATGCATCCAGCCGGGTGGCTAAATGGGCCATTGCGCTGGCACCTTACACCATCTTCTACCAGCCCCGCACCGCCATCAAGTCCCAAGCATTGGCCGACTTCCTCGTCGACTGGGCCGAGACCCAGTACCTACCGCCGGCTCCCGACTCTACCCATTGGCGGATGCACTTCGACGGGTCCAAGATGCGCACCGGCTTGGGAGCCGGCATCGTCCTCACCTCTCCTAAAGGCGACAAACTAAGATACACGCTGCAAATCCACTTCGCCGCCTCCAACAACGTGGCCGAGTACGAGGCGCTCATACATGGGCTCTGGCTAGCCAAAGAACTCGGCATACGCCGGATCCTGTGTTATGGCGACTCAGACTTGGTGGTCCAGCAGTCATCTAGCGACTGGGACGCCAAGGATGCAAACATGGCGAGCTATCGATTCCTCGTCCAGCAGATCAGTGGGTACTTCGAAGGGTGCGAGTTCCTTCACGTGCCACGAGCTGACAACGACCAAGCAGATGCCCTGGTGCGGATCGGCTCCACCCGATAGACTATACCGACCGGTGTCTCTCTCCAGCGCCTCCTCAAGCCGTCCATCAAGCCGTCTCCAGAGCCAGACTCTATCTTCGTATCGCCTGCCCCCGATGCAGTCGGATCTGACTAGAGAAACCCAGCAGGCGGCGCGGGGGCTTCGACAAAAAGCTCGGGGACTGCCGTAGTCGCACCCGGCTCGGGGACTTCAGAACCCGGCCCGGGGACTGCAGCAGTTGGCCCGGGGACTGCAGCAACACAAGAAGCGGTGGCCGACTCCAACTCTTCACCACCCCACCTACCCACCCGAGTCACGGTGGCCGTACTGACAGTAGAAGAAGTCACAGCTCCATCATGGGCCCAGCCCATCCTCAACTTTCTAGTCAACAGAGAGCTGCCGGCTGATGAGATCTCGGCAAGACTAGTGCAACGTCGAGCTGGAGCATATGCAATAATAAACAGAGAACTTGTCAAGCGCAGCGTCACTGGAGTCTTCCAGCGCTGCGTCGAGCCAGAGAAAGGAGTGGCAATCCTCAAAGATATCCATCAAGGCAAATGCGTCCATCACACAGCCTCAAGATCACTTGTGGCCAAAGCTTTCCGCCACGGTTTCTTTTGGCCGACTGCTTTGGAAGATGCCAAAGAGATAGTCAAGAGCTGCAAGGGATGCCAAGTCTTCAGTTCCAAGCAACACCTGCCGGCTTCTGCACTCATGACCATCCCCCTCACTTGGCCCTTTGCCATCTGGGGGCTGGACATGGTGGGCCCATTCAAGACAGCCCGCGGCGGCTTTACACATCTGCTTGTCGCCGTGGACAAATTTACCAAGTGGATCGAAGCAAAGGCAATCAAAAAGCTGAACGGGCCGACTGCCGTCACGTTCATTGCCGACATCACCACTCGGTACGGCGTGCCGCACAGCATCATCACCGACAACGGCACAAACTTTGCCAAAGGAGCACTGGCACGTTTCTGCGCGACGCAGGGTATCCGACTAGACTTAGCATCCGTTGCCCACCCGCAGTCAAACGGCCAGGTCGAGCGAGCAAATGGACTCATCCTCTCCGGCATCAAGCCCCGACTGGTCGTACCACTGGAGCGATCGGCCGGCCGCTGGCTCGATGAGCTGCCGGCTGTCGTCTGGAGCCTCCGTACTACCCCTAATAAGTCAACCGGCTTCACTCCGTTCTTCCTTGTATATGGTGCCGAGGCTGTCATCCCAACCGACATCGAGTTTGACTCGCCTCGGGTCACCATGTACACGGAGGCGGAGGCCAAGGAAGCGCGAGAAGACGGCATCGACCTGCTGGAAGAAGGCCGGCTGTTAGCACTTAGCCGGTCCGCCATCTACCAGCAGGGGTTGCGCCGTTACCACAACCGCAAGGTCAAGCCAAGATCTTTCCAAGAGGGCGACCTTGTGCTTCGGCTGATCCAGCGAACAGCCGGCCAGCACAAGCTCTCGGCCCCTTGGGAAGGCCCTTTCGTCATCAGCAAGGCACTAGGCAACGACTCCTACTACCTGATCGACGTGCAAAAACCAAGAGCACGCAAGAGGGATGATTCCGGCAAGGAGTCGGAACGACCATGGAACGCGAACCTCCTGAGAAGATTTTACAGTTGAAAGCAGTATGTATCATGCTACCCTTTTGTATTAAGCACGAAACAACGGCCCCCCCGAGGAGCACTCGGGGACTGCCCCCCTTTATCTATGAATGACGAGCACCATATTCATGAATGTATTATTACATTTGATTTCCTGTCTGGCACCGGGTTCGACTAGTCGGCCCGGGGACTGGCCGCCTCAAGTTATATTAAAGTTCTACCTGAAGTCAGACAAGTAGTGTGCTGGCTCCCGAGCCCTCTCTCGCTAAAAGTCGCAGATCGAAGAACCGACTGTCCGACTAGCAAGAGCCAAAGGCAGAAAGGATGCCCACACGAAAAACGGCTAAGGACTAACGAACTTATATAACGAGAAGACGGCCTTCAACCACGCTTGCCGGCTGTCAGAACAGCCGGCTGGCCGGCCTCCCAAACACTTCGCTATAATCCAGCAAAGCTAGAGTACTTGCCCTCCCAACTGGCCAAACACCTCTCCAGCCATAGATTGCAGAGGAACTGTCCGACTGGGGAGGCGGCAACCAAGGGAGGGCAGCAAAGGAAACAGCAGAAGGATGAAAAGCAAAGAATAAGGGAAAGCCAAACACATGCATATTTACATATAAGGCCCCCAACAGGCCGGCAATCAAGATAGTTCGGATACACCCCCAGTGGGTGGAATTGTGCAAACCTAACAAAATACTGTTCCAAGAGTGGCAAGACAGGAAAATAAAGGCGGCAGACTAGACTAAGGGCGCGGTGTGGGAGCTGGGTTGGTCGGTGGAGACGACGCCACCGGCTGGAGGAGTGGCCGGCTGGCGGGTCTCGGCTTGATCATCGCCGGTTGCAGGCGGTGCACCCGCGCGTGCCTCGTTGCTGGAGGCACGGTCAAGCTGAGGCTGACCGGCTGCTCCACCATCCGGCCCGGCATCTCCACCCTCCTCCTTCTCCTCCTCGCCCTCGTCGCTGGAGTCGATCTCCTCCGCCGAGTCCTCGCCGTCTGCCGGGTTCAGCCCGAACCACTCCTCCGGCTGGGCAACACCGTTGTCGTCCACCTCAGGAGTGAAGGCGCTGGTGTCGGTGTAGTCGGCGATCGCCGAAGCCCGCCGGATGATAGCCGGCCGCGCCGGCTCCAGATCCGTGTCGGCCTGCTGCCGCCAGGTGGCCAGCTGGTCCACACTCAGCCCGGGATACCAGGCCTTGACGAACTCCAGCGCCCGCCTGGCGCCGGACCGAGCCGCCGAAGCCTTCCAGGCCTCGAAGCGGCCGACCGCCACCTCCAGCCAGTCGGCAGTCCGACTGGGGGTGCGGGGAATCACTTCACCAGGCCAGAGAGTGGCCAATACCTGCGCCCCGACACGCTGAAGCCGGCGGAGCAGGCGATGAGCCGGCTGGAGGCGGGCCTGGATCGGCAAGAGCTGCTCCTCCAGCGACCGACGAGCGTTTGGTTCGATCTCGGCCCCAGCCTGCCTTTGTGCCTCGCGGCGGGCCTCGACGACCTGGTTGGCGGCGGTAGAGTAGCCAGGGAAGTACTCTGTGCAAGAAAGAAGAGAAAAACACCAAGTCAGAAAACAAGCCAAGACGGCAAGCAGCAAGAAAGGACGAAGTGGAAGGCGGGTTACCGTCAACCAAGTCTTCAATCTGGCCATAGCCGTTGATCAGCGCCCGCTGCGCTTCGGCCCAGCTGGCCGCCTCTGTTTCATACTCGGCTTGGAGGGCGGCCTCGCTGTCCCGCACCGCCTTCAGGGCCGCCTTGTGGCTCTCCTCCTGGTCGGCCAACCTCTTGGCTAGGCGGTCACGATCCTGTGCCAAGGCGGCAAACTCGGCCTCCTTAGCACGGAGGGCGGCCTGAGTCCCGCCCAGCTGCTCCCTTAGACTGGCGTTGGCCGCTGCAGGGATGGCAGAGAAAAAAGAAGTAATAAGAGAAAGTCGTCAAGGAAGATCCGACCCGACTGCTCAGCAGTCGGCCCGAATCTCGGGGACTACACCCAGTGGGTGCGCTGACGCGCCCCCACGTGAGATCAAAGACAAAGCACTTACCCCGGCTCTCAGATAAGTCAGCAGTCTTCTGGGTCAGCTCCCGAGCCTGGGAGTTGAAAGCAGCCGCGCGGAGGTTGTGGTAATCCTGCAAGCCAGGCAGAAGAGCGAATGAGAACAAGAATAGCAAAACAAGGTCCGCTAGGAAGTTCCAAGCCGCCTGCTCAGCAGCCGACTCGGAACTCGGGGACTACACCTAGTGGGTGCGCTGACGCGCCCCCAGGGAAGAAACCAAGATCAATAAAGCAAAGACAAGAAGACTAACCCGGATGGCCGCCCGCGTCGCAAGGAACTCGTCGTTGTACTTCCTCAGCGCCGCAGCCTGGGCTTGAAGCCGGGTCCGGACGTCCTGCGCGGCCACATTCATCACGCCCGTCCCTCCACCCGGCGTCCACCCCGAGCTGGCGCTGGCCGCCTCCATGTCCTGGGCCGACGAGCTGGAGCCCGCGGCCTGCTGTGGCTCCGATGCAGCCTTCTGTGGCTCTGATGCGGCCTTCCCCGCGCGCTGGCGTGACAGCGTCCGGACCACCAGATCAGTCCTCGCGGCCGGCTCGCCCCTGGCCGATTGCGCAGGCGGCAAGTTAGGCCAGCCGCCTTGGGTCGCCCCAGTCGGCGGGGCCGGTGCCGCCTCCTTCTCCAGGACGACGACGTCGTCCTCCCTCTCCAGCCCCGGCTGGTCACCGCCGGCTTCTTCTGGCGGGGGCTCTGGGGCCCCAGGCGCCGCGACGCGCAGAGGGGTGACTAGCAAGGCCCCCTCCGCCGACACCGCGGCCGCAGCCTTTGCTTGGGCCTTGGCCGCTGCTTCGGCGCACGCCTTCGCCGCCTCCTCCTCCTGCGCCGCCTTGGCGGCGGCCACCCTCAATGCCTCCGCCTCCCGCTCCTCCTGCACCTCCCGCGCGTTTCGCTCCGTCACCGCCTGAAGATCGGCATGGGGGTCCGCGCGGCGAGTGGTGCCCCCGGATCCTCCCGGCGACCCAACGACGGAGGCGGCAGCAACCCGCTCGAGCGACAATGGAGCCCTAATTTTTTGAGAAAGGACAAAGGATTCAGGAACTACCAGAGGAAAGAGGAAAGAATACATGAAGGAGTATATACTTACGCCGACACCGTCTGCGGCTGCTTCACCGCCTTGAGGAAGCGGGCCGCCTTCGCGGCCGCCTCCTCCCGCCTGGTTGCCGCTGTCCCGCCCTTGGGCTTCTTCGGTCGACTGCCGAATAAGCCCGACGCGGCACGACACTTCTGCCCGCCGCCCCGAGCAGGTGGCGCGGCGGAGGAACCTGCGCTGTGGCCAGACGCCGGCTGGCGGCGTGGGACGACTTCCGCCTCATCGTCGTCCGGCCAGTCGTCGAAGCTGACTCCAAGCCCGGAGCCGCCTGCCTCACCGCCGGCTTGGCCGCCGCCCGCCTCGGTGTTGTCATCCATGGCGGCCGCCCCCAAGTCGGGGTCCTCCAGATCATGCTCCGTCCGGTCGGGGACGAATCGATGCTCCGCTTCCGACCCGCCCGCAGGCCGAAGGAGAGGGCTCTGTCGAGACAGGTCGACTAGTCAGAGTCGGCCAAAAGGAACTCGACAACAAAACTAAGAGAAAAAAGGGAAAAAGAGAACATACCGTGGGCGGCGGGTGAGCTCGGCAATATGGCTCCTTGCCGAACTGCCACTCTGCGGAGAGCTTGCAGTTCGCAAGGTAGTTCACCATGTGGGCCACTTCGTCGTGCGGCATGTCTTTGGTGCACATCCGGCTCGGATCGAGCTGGCCGCCCATCTGACAGATCAGATGAGGGAGGCTCTGAAGCGGAAGCACCCGACGCGTGACGAAGGCGGCCAGCAGGTCGGGCCCTGTCAGGCCTTCCGATTGGATCATCACCCGCAGTCGGGCGACAGCCGCGGCTCCAGCCGGCGTTAGCGTCATGGCCCGATAGGACCACTGGGGCCGCCTACCCGCCGGAGGGCCGGCTACGTAAGCCGGCAGATTGACGTAGTCGCCTTGCGGGGCAAGGTTCTTCACGTAGAAGTATGACTTCTGCCAGAGCTTCACCGATTGGATCAACGTGATGACGGGGAAGGGGTTGTCGGCTGTCACCCTCCGCATCGCGATGAAGGCGCCACTCTGAGCCGGCACGCCCTGCATGCGCGTGCCCAGCTTGACTGGAAGAACTCCCCCCAGAGCTCGAGGGTGGGGAGGACACCGAGATAGCCTTCGCACAAGGTGACGAAGGCGGACAGCAGCACCACCGTGTTCGGGGTGAGGTGGTGCGGCTGGAGTTGGTAGAATTCGAGAAAAGAGCGGAAGAAGGCGCTTGCTGGCAAGCCGATGCCACACAAGAAATGCGAGCGGAAGACCACCCGCTCGCCTTCCTCCGGCTCCGGCGTAATCTCCTTCTCTGGCGCGAGACGGACCCGCACCTTGTCCGCGCCGGGCAGCCGCCGTGTCTTGCGGAGGAACTCGACGTGGTCCTCATGGACGTTGGAGCCGTCCCAGTCCCCGCCGTACTGCATAGCGGCGTGAGGCCGGCGAGAATGAGCGTGGCGGCGGGAAAGGAATGGTGGGACGGCGCGGCGGCGAGGCGCTGCTGCGAGAGAGAGCAGGAGGAAGAAGATGGCAGAGAGGAGAGGAGCATGCGAGCGCCTGCCGCTTCCCCCTTCCCCCTACTTATAGCCTCGTGCGGTGAAGCCGAGGAGGCGAGGCGTGGGGTGGGACATGGGATTAACTGCACCCACTCCCCCCACGTCCCGCGATTACCGCGCCCTAAAGATGTGCCGAAACCGCCGCTGGAAGACCTGCGGACGGCTTTGGGCCGTAGAGAATCAGCGCCTGGGCCCGGGCGTAGGAATGGTGGGCCCCCGACCTGCGGAGACGTCTTGTCGCGCGCGTGGGCCGGCAGGCTTTTCAGCCAAGGGATGCCACATGGTTCGCAGACGGCGAGCGGCCGGCCCGCAACACGGCACGCACGCCAACAGACTCCCGCCCTCTGACTTTGAATTTTTTTCGCCAAGACGGTGCGCCCAACCGAAGCCGGCTCCCGGCTGCTGGCCCGTCAAGATAGGAAGCTCACCGAGCTTCTCGACTTCCATCCAACCTCGAAGCCCAATCAGCTTCGGGGACTACTTTCGGAGTAAATAGCCACGGGTAGCCTAACCAGCTCCCCCTGGCTCTTCAAAAATTATCAGGCCGTTTAAACCTTCAAGCATGGGGCCGCCTTCCCCCGGCTGGCTACCCCCAGGGCCGACTCCCCGAAGGCGACCCAGTCTCAGAAACCTTCCCCAAGAAAGCTATGAGATGGCCGACTTCAGGAAGCCGGCCCCAAGAGCGCCGACTCCCAGAAGCCGGCCATGAAGAATGCCGACTCCCAGAAGCCGGCCCAGTTCGCACCCACCAAGACTGCATCCACATAACAGTGATAAGACGGGGCATGGCCGCAGTACAGCCCACTACCCCCGAATCCCGAAGCAGGTATGGCCACAGGACGCTGTACGGGTCAGCCATCACCCGTCCGGCACGGCACTGTAGCCATGTTGACCTTGACGTCACCCACGACAAGCGCCAGTACGGCCCGCGGGCGGCGGGCCCCTTTAGCCAGAGAGATGCTCGAAGGCGGCCCGGCCTCCCCTAGTCAGCCAGGGGCGTAGCCGGCTCCCAAGAGCCGGCTACCTCCCTCCCTCGAAACATGTGCCTCATTAAGGAGACAAGACGAGGTAAGGCTACAGTGAGAGCCCGCAAGGCGGCGGCACTGTAGCCACGCTTACCTCGACAAAGCCCTCGTCATCAGGGGCGAGGCAATAGTAACCAGCCGCCGACAAGACCCACAAGCGGTGGGGCCGGCCTGTCAACCAAGAGGCCGGCAGCCGGCGGGACCCACCAGTTGGCGGGCCCCAATGACCGGCGGAGAAGCCGGCGAACACAGACACTGATGGCTGGGACCCGCGCCCAGCCGGATTACTATTGTACCCCTGGGGGGTAGGCCTATATAAACCCCCCGGGGCACCCATGCAAAGGGTTGGTCTCATAGAATCATACACACCACATAGAGAGGAAAGGAGAGCTAGCCTGTCCCTTCTTCCTCCTCGAACCCGACAGCTCAAGGAGCGTTTGTAGCTACTCATTCTGATCTAGTGATCATGCGGAGACCCCGTAGAGCAGGACTAGGGGTGTTATCTCCACGGAGAGCCCCGAACCTGGGTAAGATTCGCCGGTGTGCATGTCTTCGCCTCATCCCGTTTCCAGGCACCGGCGACATCTTACTGGCTCCCACAATGATAAGCCACCCGTTGGCATATGTTGCACCTACCACCCGACAGAAGGCGTTAAATTAAAATTGATCCATGCTTTCATTGGCAGCAACGTCCCCCAGCTCTGTCTAAATCAACAAGGCATGTTGGGAAAAAAGTAGTTGTCTGCAGCATGCAACATTCCGATCATTTTGTGCAGTTCCACTAAAATAGAGCTGAGCGTCCCTGTTCCAAAGATATTAAGTGTGATTACGATAATAGAGGACTGCTGATGAAATAATAAACACACAAATAGAAGCCGGTCACCTTTGTAGTCTCTCTTAAGACTAACTAGTTGGAGAAAATTAGGCTCGGAGTTGGATGAGGAGGATAGAGGAAAACCAATCTCCCTTTGTGCAGTCGCACTGAAATGTAGAGACGTTGTCCGTGTGACATTTTGGTAGAACTGCACAAAACACTCTTAAGAAAAAAGTGATTTGTGCAGTTCACCAAAAGGTCGCAATAGCAACGAGGTGAAATGGATAGCCCTGTTTGCAAAAAAGAGGTAGAAAGGAAACAATTACTGGCCAATAACAGTTGATGATACATGCGATGACAAAAAAGAAGCATATTCCTTGTCCTAAGGGAAGATAACAACGCGGTTGTGTTTGTCTAAAACGGTGTGAGGACGAGATTGCAATATGGAAAGTACGCCGGACGAGGTACGTTTTGGGCAAAGAACTATGGAAGATCCACCTGCAGCGACGTGGGAAGACGGGCAGTGGAGCAAGGCCGGAGGGGATACCTGGAGGTCGTCGGGATATAAGTATGTGACCGGCCGTGGGCGGAATCTTCCCATATTGCGGCAGCGAGCAGGTGGCGTAGGCCCTACCACGCCGGAGCTTGGTCAGAGAGAACGACGTGTACCACAGATCGGGACGTGCTGCCTTGGCGCCTTCGAACGGAGAAACGATGCACGTCCTCCCTTTCCGCCGGCGGACTGGATGCGGCCGGATCAGTGACCAACGGTGAGAGAGAGAGAGAGAGAGAGAGAGATGCCACCGCAGCCTTGTGTGAGATACTCTAAAGAGAGACAAACCAGGCAGGCAGGCATGCTCCATTGTATATAGTGGAGCGGACTACCTTTTTCTCCATAAAAATCGTTTTATATTCTGTGTACATGCCATTGAGCGATATAACTTTATTTAAAAATAATGCGCCAACGCATCAAGTCGAACTTTGTTTCGTGCACGCGTGGTACACGACCTCCGTAGGTAAACAACTGCTACACGCGTTCAAATTAGCACGTGGGCTGCCATTTCGTACAGAAATGAGCTCCACCGTGTACCCGCGCGGGTGTGGCTGGGCACGAAGCGTGAGTACGTGCATGGTGCACCTATTCTCTTCTTGTATACGTACACCACCTACGTGGGGTTGTGTGAGAGAGATACAAACATAGAGAGATATAGTGTGTGGGTTCGTGAGAGTTTTTTTTGGGGGGGGGGGAATGTAACATATGCAATGTGTGTGGAATAGAGTCCTGGATATATCATATATATAGAGGGGGCTATCCTTGAGAAGAGAGTGGAGGTATCATCGGCTTGAGGTGTCCATACAATCGAAGAGAGGGATGATGTGTGTGTGTGTGTGTGCGCGCGATCGATAAAGAGTGCCATCGAATTTGTGTGTGCCCACGTCAAAGATATAGAGTGGCTGGCCTACTGGAATGTGAGAGGGGACAGGTGCAGTTTGTCTTTGTGGCATGGATACCTACCTACAGTGCTCGACGATCGGTGTGTGGGGGGGAGGGAGGCCTAATTAACTATAGAGGTACAATGGCTGGTATATGTGTGGAGGAGGAGACAGGTCTACCTCATGTATTAAGGGAGATCGATTGGCATCCATGCATATGTGTAGGAGAGGAACAAGGTTGGGAGAGAGACAGAGCTAGAGTGTTGGAGGGGGTGGTAGTGGAGTTGCTTCTAACAAATGGTGGGATAGGCTTGCTAGACAACCGGAGGGCACGCCTGCAATATCAATAAGAGAGGGGATGGCAGCCTGTCTGTGCACGTGCGTGTGAGAGACGGGTCAGGAGGCATGCACGAATGATGAGGGGCGAGATATGGCTATGGTAAGCAGACATAACTACATAGGAAGAGCAATCGTCCTTTGTCAGAGAAAGGAGAGACATAACTTGTGAGGTACGTCGATCGATGGGGGGGAATAGTTAAATTCAACCTAGGTATATGTTGGGAGATCGATCCGTATACATGCATGTGTGTGTTAGAAGCAAATGAGGCACAGGGAGAAGGATAGAGAGAGAGGGATGCATCTAGGAGGTGGTGCGAGAGTCATACTATATCGAGGGGGAGGAGTGTGCGAGTACGAGATCGATGAAAAGAGTGGTCAGAGTGAGGCATGGACGGTGATAAGAGAAGAGGGGAAGCTTGTGTTTTGTGCTAGGCCCACCTGGCTAGAGAGGCATATCGATCGATGTGTGCCGTAAAGAAGGAGCCGGGGGGGCCTACACACACCGTGGGTGAACGACCTAAAGTGAAAAGACGAATTTGCGCGATGGACCTAGAGAATGTTGAGGGAGGGTGAGAGGGATGCGGGCGTGTGCATGCACGAGAGAAAGTTAGCGCTAGCTAGCTACAAAGATAAGAGGATTGTGTGGGTGTAAAAGACGAATAGAGATCATACTTCATTATAAAAAGCGAATTCGGATATTTGAAGAATTTATCATAGTGTTTTAAACCGACGCATGTGTGAATATATATAACGGTGATACACATGGTGTGGTTATGAACATGTTATACTACATATAATATATTTTATCTCTACTCTTATAAATAAACGCAGTTGTTGATGATGGTGTTCCTGCCATCCTGCAATATAGGCCGTCCGATTTATATCTGACGGATAGGAAGGAAACTATGGCAATTTTGAAAAAAGATACCCACACCCCTCTCCATATTTGCAAATTAGGCCTCCCCTTGATCATGTTGATGTTCTCTGGAACGCATGGGCATCTTGCTAGTACTATGTATAATATATAGAACATTGATCATAATTTGGGCCAATGTGTGGCTTTTGCAGCTCAGGTCTAAATACTTGTCATAATGTAGGGGGCGGGGCACTATACTATGTGTGATAAACACGGTGTACACGTATGGAACATGGTTTAGATTATGAATATATAGTTAGTACATCAAATGTACTATTATTTGAAATCAACATCAAGTGTATTCAAAAATAGAATTCGAGTTCATGTAGTACACATAGTTCATATCTATCTCTATAGTAATCATGTGGTGTGTTATTAAGGTAATACACGAATGATGGTTGAAGTTGGCAACAATCATGATTGTAGATTGTTATTGAAATAGAGAAACGAATTCAAATTCAGTTTGAATTGCAGCGGTAGTATAGACATTTGGAATGCACTAAAATGTTGGTATGAGTAGGTTACATGCATTATACAGCAAGCGAAAAAATTTAATTGGACATAACATGGATTCATACTATCGAATAGCATTTAATTGCACTAAATTGTTGGTATGAGTAGCTTTGAATAGCATTTTTATAGTAAAACGGGGCAAGACTCTCTCTTTGTGTGGTGTGAATAGTTTTTTTTGGTTGAGGGAAGTGCAAATTGATTTGGTATGTACAAGTACAATATTACACGTTAGGCTTCTCCCTAAAATTCAACCCGCGCCTTGTTATATCCCGAAAATTCAGATATCGTGCTCCCAAAACTGGCGCCTTCACAACCCGCGCCTTGCCATCCCGAAATTACAACGCGCGCGAAAACTCCCTCCAGCTGCCAAATCCCGACACGCGAAATCCCCCTTCTAACCCTGAGCCGAAAGGGCCGGTAGTTCAAATCGGTGGGGGCTACTTTTGTAACACACCCTACATTTTGGACAAGCGTGTCCCTAAGTCATGGTTCACCCCCTCCCATCGCCTCCTTTTCGCCATTCGAAATCCCAGGCCGCCATAACCTCTCCGCTCCAGACGCGAAACCCCACCCTCCTCCGTCCGCCACCTCACCGCTGCCCAGCCGGAGCCTCTTCCTCGACGATGTCGTCCACCGCAACAGCTCGACGTCCCTCGTCCACCTCCCCGGATGAGGATCCGTCGTCCATCTCGTTGTCCCGCCGGTTCAGCCGCCCCGTCCTCCACCTCCAAGGAGCTGCTCCGACGATCGCCTCGTCTATCGTGGCTGCTCCATCCCCACAGCGCCACCTTAACCTGCTCCACCGGAACCGCATCATCCTCACCAACTCCTCGGACGAAGCCGAGGCCTACTCGGCGCCACCAAAGAGGCTGTACACTCATCGCATTGCACCTTCTCCTTAGCTCGACCTCCCGGCGCCGACGGTGCTCCATCCCGCACCCCCATGGAGTGGCTACCTTGAAGCCGGCGCCGCGGGCGACATCTCCACGACGGCTCTCCCCAGTGCGAGGCCCCTTCGGCGGCGGCGTCCATACCAGCCGGATCAGCTGCTGCTGCTCCGGCTCTCGCTCGATCGCTCGCTCGCTGCTACCTCTTGAGCACTGCGTTGGTTTTCCCTTGAAGAGGAAAGGGTGATGCAGCAACGTAGCGTAAGTATTTCCCTCAGTTATTGAGAACCAAGGTATCAATCCAGTAGGAGGCTACACGCAAGTCCCTCGCACCTACACAAACAAATAAATCCTAGCAACCAACGCGATAAGGGGTTGTCAATCCCTACACGGTCACTTACGAGAGTGAGATCTGATAGATATGATAGGATAATATTTTTGGTATTTTTGTGATAAAGATGCAAAGTAAAGAAAGCAAAATAAAAACGGCAAAACAAATAGCTTGTTGACGGGAGATTAATATGATGGAAAATAGACCCGGGGGCCATATGTTTCACTAGTGGCTTCTCTCAAGAGCATAAGTATTTTACGGTGGGTGAACAAATTACTGTTGAGCAATTGACAGAATTGAGAATTGTTATGAGAATATCTAGGTATGATCATGTATATAGGCATCACGTCCGAGACAAGTAGACCGACTCCTGCCTGCATCTACTACTATTACTCCACACATCGACCGCTATCCAGCATGCATCTAGAGTATTAAGTTCATAAGAACAGAGTAACGCTTTAAGCAAGATGACATGATGTAGAGGGATAAATTCATGCAATATGATAAAAACCCCATCTTGTTATCCTCGATGGCAACAATACTATACATGACTTGCTTCCCCTACTATCACTGGGAAAGGACACCGCAAGATTGAACCCAAAGCTAAGCACTTCTCCCATTGCAAGAAAGATCAATCTAGTAGGCCAAACCAAACTGATAATTCGAAGAGACTTGCAAAGATAACCAATCATACATAAAAGAATTCAGAAGATTCAAATATTGTTCATAGATAAACTTGATCATAAACCCACAATTCATCGGTCTCAACAAACACACCGCAAAAGAAGATTACATCGAATAGATCTCCACAAGAGAGGGGGAGAACATTGTATTGAGATCCAAAAAGAGAGAAGAAGCCATCTAGCTAATAAGTATGGACCCGAAGGTCTGAGGTAAACTACTCACAATTCATCGGAGAGGCTATGGTGTTGATGTAGAAGCCCTCCGTGATCGATGCCCCCTCCGGCGGAGCTCCGGAACAGGCCCCAAGATGGGATCTCGTGGGTACAGAAGGTTGCGGCGGTGGAATTAGGTTTTTGGCTCCATATCTGATCGTTTGGGGGTACGTAGGTATATATAGGAGGAAGGAGTACGTCGGTGGAGCAACATGGGGCCCACGAGGGTGGAGGGCGCGCCCCCTACCTCGTGGCTTCCTTCTTGATTTCTTGACGTAGGGTCCAAGTCCTCTGGATCATGTTCGTTCCGAAAATCACGTTCCCGAAGGTTTCGTTCCGTTTGGACTCCGTTTGATTCTTTTTCTGCGAAACTCTGAAATAGGCAAAAAACAACAATTCTGGGCTGGGCCTCCGGTTAATAGGTTAGTCCCAAAAATAATATAAAAGTGAATAATAAAGCCCAATAATGTCCAAAACAGAAGATAATATAGCATGGAGCAATCAAAAATTATAGATACGTTGGAGACGTATCAAGCATCCCCAAGCTTAATTCCTAATCGTCCTCGAGTAGGTAAATGATAAAAACAGAATTTTTGATGCGGAATGCTACTTGGCATAATTTCAATGTAATTCTTCTTAATTGTGGTATGAATATTCAGATCCGAAAGATTCAAGATAAAAGTTCAATATTGACATAAAAACAATAATACTTCAAGCATAGTAACTAAGCAATTATGTCCTCTCAAAATAACATGGCCAAAGAAAGTTCATCCCTACAAAATCATATAGTTTAGTCATGCTCCATTTTCATCACACAAGAATGCTCTCATCATGCACAACCCCGATGACAAGCCAAGCAATTGTTTCATACTTTTGTAATCTCAAACTTTTTCAACCTTCACGCAATACATGATCGTGAGCCATGGATATAGCACTATGGGTGGAATAGAATATGATGATGGGGGTTATGTGGAGAAGACAAAAAAGGAGAAAGTCTCACATCAACGAGGCTAATCAAGGAGCTATGGAGATGCCCATCGATTGATGTTAATGCAAGGAGTAGGGATTGCCATGCAACGGATGCACTAGAGCTATAAATATATGAAAGCTCAACAAAAGAAACTAAGTGGGTGTGCATCCAACTTGCTTGCTCACAAAGACCTAGGGCACTTGAGGAGGCCCATTGTTGGAATATACAAGCCAAGTTCTGTGATGAAAAATTCCCACTAGTATATGAAAGTGACAAAACAAGAGACTCTCTATCATCAAGATTATGGTGCTACTTGAAGCACAAGTGTGGTAAAAGGATAGTAACATTGTCCCTTCTCTCTTTTTCTCTCATTTTTTGGGCCTTCTCTTTTTTTATGGCCTTTCTCTCTTCTTTTTTTATTCCTCACTTGGTACAATGCTCTAGAAAATGATGATCATCACACTTCTATTTATTTACAACTCAATGATTACAACTCGATACTAGAACAAAGTATGACTCTATATGAATGCCTCCGGCGGTGTACCGGGATATGCAATGAACCAAGAGTGACATGTATGAAAGAATTATGAATGGTGGCTTTGCCACAAATACTATGTCAACTACATGATCATGCAAAGCAATATGACAATGATGAACGTGTCATGATAACGGAATGGTGGAAAGTTGCATGGAAATATATCTCGGAATGGCTATGGAAATGCCATAATAGGTAGGTATGGTGGCTGTTTTGAGGAAGATATAAGGAGGTTTATGTGTGAAAGAGCGTATCATATCACGGGGTTTGGATGCACCGGAGAAGTTTGCACCAACTCTCAATGTGAGAAAGGGCAATGCACGGTACCGAAGAGGCTAGCAATGATGGAAAGGTGAGGGTGCGTATAATCCATGGACTCAACATTAGTCATAAAGAACTCACATACTTATTGCAAAAATCTACAAGTCATCAAAAACCAAGCACTACGCGCGTGCTCCTAGGGGGATAGATTGGTAGGAAAAGACCATCGCTCGTCCCCGACCGCCACTCATAAGGAGGACAATCAAAGAACACCTCATGTTTCAAATTTGTTAGATAACGTTTACCATACGTGCATGCTACGGGACTTGCAAACTTCAACACAAGTATTTCTCAAATTCACATCTACTCAACTAGCACAACTTTGATATCACTGCCTCCATGTCTCAAAACAATCATCAAGCATCAAACTTCTCTTAGTATTCAACACACTCATAAGAAAGTTTTTACTATTCTTGAATACCTAGCATATTGGGATTATTTAAGCAAATTACCATGCTATTTAAGACTCTCAAAATAATCTAAGTGAAGCATGAGAGATCAATAGTTTCTATAAAACAAATCCACCACCGTGCTCTAAAAGATATAAGTGAAGTACTAGAGCAAAAACTATATAACTCAAAAGATATAAGTGAAGCACATAGAGTATTCTAATAATTTCCGAATCATGTGTGTCTCTCTCAAAAAGGTGTGTACAGCAAGGATGGTTGTGGTAACTAAAAAGCAAAGACTCAAATCATACAAGATGCTCCAAGCAAAACACATATCATGTGGTGAATAAAAATATAGCTCCAAGTAAAGTTACCGATGGAAGTAGACGAAAGAGGGGATGCCTTCCGGGGCATCCCCAAGCTTTGGCTTTTTGGTGTCCTTAGATTATCTTGGGGTGCCATGGGCATCCCCAAGCTTAGGCTCTTGCCACTCCTTGTTCCATAATCCATCAAATCTTTCACCCAAAACTTGAAAACTTCACAACACAAAACTTAGCAGAAAATCTCGTGAGCTCCGTTAGCGAAAGAAAACAAAAGACCACTTCAAGGTACTGTAATGAACTCATTCTTTAATTATATTGGTGTTAAACCTACTGTATTCCAACTTCCATATGGTTTATAAACTATTTTACTAGCCATAGATTCATCAAAATAAGCAAACAACACATGAAAAACAGAATCTGTCAAAAACAGAACAGTCTGTAGTAATCTGTAACTAACGCAAACTTCTGGAACTCCAAAAACTCAGCCAAAATAGGACGACCTAGATAATTTGTTTATTGATCAGAAGCAATTGGAATCAATATTTTATCACGTTCTGGTGATTTTTAACAATTATTTTCGTGAACAGAAAGTTTCTGGAATTTTCTGCAAGATCAAATAACTATCATCCAAGAAGATCCTATAGGTTTAACTTGGCACACACACTAATTAAAACATAAAAACACATCTAACCAGAGGCTAGAACAAATATTTATTCATAAACATAAGAAAAAAGCAAAAAAAACTAAAAATAAAACTGGGTTGCCTCCCAACAAGCGCTATCGTTTAACGCCCCTAGCTAGGCATAAAAGCAGGGATAGATCTAGGTAGAGCCATAGTAATAGGATAGATCATTAAAACACATTTCGTATTCTCTACGTTCAGCAGAAAGTTTTCTTTGAGGCAAGCAAAAGTAATCAAAAGGGCTAAATTTAATGGGACAAAAGTCCCCAAGATCAATTTTAGGAGGTATAGGTTCCTCCTTCGGCCCTTCGTATTCCACAACCAATTCATCATTATAAGAATTCTTTTGACAGAACTTTGTGAGCCTATACTCGAGAGAATATCCTAGCTCATTATTTTGAATAGCCAAATCATCATTAAGTTCAGAAATTCTATCAACTAGAACATTGGTAGGGACCTTTTTTCTAAGGTTTTCATTGAAAGCAACATAGTCTAGAGATTGAAAACGCATTATTTCTTCTTGATCAAAGAGGATAGCCTCTATGGGAGGACGGCCAGCGTCCACCCTATAATGCGCAAAGATTTCTTTGGCCTCTTTTATTATAAATCTGAACTCATAAGCCAAAAATATAGTAGCGGCACGCTTAACAGAAGAATTCTCTATATTAGAAAATTCTAGGAAAATCCTTTGTATGCAAGGGTGCAAGTGCATAAATTGCCTTTCAAGTTCAACTATAAGCATGGCAATAGCGTCCGCAAGACTACTAGTTCGATGAAGAATGGAACTACCCATAGAAGGCAAAGCACCGGCACAAGTAAAGAAATCTTGAATAACTCCTTTTCCAATAATATTACCACTACCAATTCGAAATCTTTTTGTTTGCAAGGTAGGGGGTTCTTCAGCAGGAGCATCAGAATTTTCCATGATATTTTTATTGTTTATATCGACAATAATTTCCCCAATTTCAGACATAACGGCAGAAAGAGCGAGGGGCAAAAAGGAAAGAAGAAGGCGAACGGAAAAGAGAGGGCGAATAAAACGGCAAGGGTGAAGTGGGGGAGAGGAAACAAGAGGCAAATGGCAAATAATGTAATGCGGGAGATAAGGGTTTGTGATGGGTACTTGGTATGTTGACTTTTGCGTAGACCTCCCCGGCAACGGCGCCAGAAATCCTTCTTGCTACCTCTTGAGCACTGCGTTGGTTTTCCCTTGAAGAGGAAAGGGTGATGCAGCAAAGTAGCGTAAGTATTTCCCTCAGTTTTTGAGAACCAAGGTATCAATCCAGTAGGAGGCTACACGCAAGTCCCTCGCACCTACACAACAAATAAATCCTCGCAACCAACGCGATAAGGGGTTGTCAATCCCTACACGGTCACTTACGAGAGTGAGATATGATAGATATGATAGGATAATATTGTTGGTATTTTTGTGATAAAGATGCAAAGTAAAGAAAGCAAAATAAAAACAGCAAAAGAAATAGCTTGTTGACGGGAGATTAATATGATGGAAAATAGACCCGGGGGCCATAGGTTTCACTAGTGGCTTCTCTCAAGAGCATAAGTATTTTACGGTGGGTGAACAAATTACTGTTGAGCAATTGACAGAATTGAGCATAGTTATGAGAATATCTAGGTATGATCATGTATATAGGCATCACGTCCGAGACAAGTGGACCGACTCCTGCCTGCATCTACTACTATTACTCCACACATCGACCGCTATCCAGCATGCATCTAGAGTATTAAGTTCATAAGAATAGAGTAACGCTTTAAGCAAGATGACATGATGTAGAGGGATAAATTCATGCAATATGATAAATAAAAACCATCTTGTTATCCTCAATGGCAACAATACTATACGTGCCTTGCTGCCCCTACTATCACTGGGAAAGGACACCGCAAGATTAAACCCAAAGCTAAGCACTTCTCCCATTGCAAGAAAGATCAATCTAGTAGGCCAAACAAAACTGATAATTTGAAGAGACTTGCAAATATAACCAATCATACATAAAAGAATTCAGAAGATTCAAATATTGTTCATAGATAAACTTGATCATAAACCCACAATTCATCGGTCTCAACAAACACACCGCAAAAGAAGATTACATCGAATAGATCTCCACAAGAGAGGGGGAGAACATTGTATTGAGATCCAAAAAGAGAGAAGAAGCCATCTAGCTAATAACTATGGACCCGAAGGTTTGAGGTAAACTACTCACACTTCATCGGAGAGGCTATGGTGTTGATGTAGAAGCCCTCCGTGATCGATGCCCCCTCCGGCGGAGCTCCGGAACAGGCCCCAAGATGGGATCTCGTGGGTACAGAAGGTTGCGGCGGTGGAATTAGGTTTTTGGCTCCGTATCTGATCGTTTGGGGGTACGTAGGTATATATAGGAGGAAGGAGTAGGTCGGTGGAGCAACGTGGGGCCCATGAGGGTGGAGGGTGCGCCCAGGGGGGTAGGCATGCCCCCCTACCTCGTGGCTTCCTGCTTGATTTCTTGACGTAGGGTCCAAGTCCTCTGGATCATGTTCGTTCCAAAAATCACGTTCCCGAAGGTTTCATTCCGTTTGGACTCCGTTTGATATTCTTTTTCTGCGAAACTCTGAAATTGGCAAAAAAACAGCAATTCTGGGCTTAGCCTCCGGTTAATAGGTTAGTCCCAAAAATAATATAAAAGTGAATAATAAAGCCCAATAATGTCCCAAACAGAAGATAATATAGCATGGAGCAATCAAAAATTATAGATACGTTGGAGACGTATCACTCGCCCAACTACTGCTGCTCCGGCTCTCGCTCGCTCGTGCTGATGCTACTGCTCTCCCCCTCGCTCATGTTGCTGCTCTGCTCTGATTTAGCTACACTTCAGTCAACTGAATCGACTTTTGGGTCAGTCGATTTTCAGGGGGTGGGGGGGCTCGCCGGAGCTAAGTAAGAACCACCCGCAGCGGGGACGGGGGCTCGCCGGAGAGGTACCCCACTATCTATCTTAGGGTTCAGGGTGGGGGCGGGGGGCCTATAGGGCTGGCTGGGGCGGCGGCTGACCGGCGGTGGGGAGTTGTTTCGGGGCGGCGAGGCGGCGCTGGGGCCGGCGGTTCGGCCGGTGGTGGCTGGCGGCTCAGGGGGGTGCAGATTGAAGATGAACTGCAGGCCCTCCCTAAACTACATGTCAAGTGCCTCTGTGCTACCATTGCGTTCATTTTCGACAGTAACATTCAGATTCCACAGTAAATTTCAGTTTCGATAGTTAAGTTCAGAGTCAACAGTTTTTACCTCATCTGTTGTAGTCAGGTGGTTTTTGGTGATGTAAATTTTACATCTATTTTACTTCATCTATTGGAGACGCTATTAGAATCCCACTTGAGATTGACGATGTATGTCTTGTGCTGCTTCAGCCTTGACATCTTACGGCTCACCGGGGCTGCTCCAACGATAGAACGATCCATCACAACAGAGCAGTGGCCTGGACGCCATCTACAGATTCCTCAGATCTTCCTCCACACCTCCGACAGCCACCTTTGCCTCAACTGCTTCAGCGACCAACCCAATGACGCTGAGGTCGACACGGCTACGGCAAAGAGGTTGTACACTTGTTGCATCACTTATTACTATACATTCATGTCGATCCGTTAGGGCTATTTTGGTTCGACGGAAAAACATAGCAATAGGGAATTTTCCAATGGCACTCTACTATTCAATTATTCTTGCATTTTGTTGAAAGGAATGAAGCAAAACATCCACCTGGACCTACTTTTCAAAATCCTATGCATGAAAACAAGACCAAGTGCATTAGTGGTAGAATAACATTCTAACTGTACACGCTTTCATATGGTTTCAATTTATTTTGGCCATGTTTCTTTGCATTCCTCTGCTCTTCCAATTCCTGTAAACCAAACACTCAAGTTGACAGAAATCCTGTGTTTACAAATGCTTTGTTTACCATGTGCATTCCTATCCTATTCCGGTGTTTTTCCTATCCCTGCGTTTTTAGAATCATGCAAGCCAAATGAGCCCTTACAGAATTACTTCAGTTACAGGTAGGTGTCGAAGAGAACTTTGTGTGGTTTGTCCTGCTCCTGCCGCGACATCGTCCACCTCACCTGAGCTGCTCCATCGACAGAAACATCCACCAAACCAGACATCATGACTCCTGACCGTCTTTCGCCGCCTCAGATCTCCTTCCCTGCCGCCGGCACCCACCGCAACGGCATCACCATCATCGACTCAGCAGATGAACCTGAGGAGTACACGGGTCCACAAGAGAGGTCGCACTCTTTTGATTCTTCTTATGTTATGCATTGCTTAAAATTACCTGCTACTTTATCATCCTGTTCACCTCTTGGACTCCAAGTCAGGTCCAAATTAATGTTCAAACTTGAGTTCTAAATTAGTTGTGGGGCACATATCGAGGAAGCAATGAATAGTATCTCTGTCTAATATCTGGTTCACCTAGGGTATGCCTATGTTGTTCATCTTGGGTGGGAAACAAATAGTAAAGCAATCATCATCTGTCTTTTTATTAAACTAAAGCAATCATCAGCCTGCTATCATTATTTTTGGATCCATCCACTGGTTGTTACCATCACTCTAAATTTCTGCATGCTCTCCTTACATAATCTCACCATATTTTTTTGTATGCATGTCAGATATTGTACACAGTCATGCTGAACATGTAGAGAAAAAGAGAAGAGTTTTGTGCGGCAATACAATGTCATGCAGACATTGCTCCATGGTGGGTTCAATGGCAAACCCTCCCCACCCCTCTCCAGATTGTAATCCAGAGGAAGATATCTGTTCTGAGGCGGATTCAAACGCCGCTGACCACTCCTATTTACCCCCAAGGTGTTTGCTCTACCTTGACATGATGATGTTAGTCATATCATGCATATGTTGCCTTGCAGTGCCTACTTTTGACATCATATATGTCATCTGCTTAGTTTAGGCATGTTCTGTCGCCACCTGTTTAGTTTCTATATCATATATGGGAATTATGCAGTCTCATGTATTTTAGCCAGCCATAATATATGTGAAATGTGCAGTGCCATCCTGTTTAACCAGGCATCATATATTTGAATGATATCTTGCCCATCCTTTTCTTCATTACATTTCCATTTGTCGACAATGTTTGTACATTAAACTACTCTTCCTGTGAATCAGCCATTTGGGTGGGAGATTGAAAAATCTGGAGTGAAAACAAGGCCTTCGGAGCAGACAGTGCTACCTGTCGAAGCAGATCTCTTGTTGGGTCCCGATAGCTCCTCAGAGATGGATTCAGAGACAAATGACCAGTCCTATTCCCCCACCGAGGTGTATGCTCTAATTTGGCACGGCGTTTTAGTTATTCATCATATCTTTGAATTATGTTATGCTATGCTATCCAGTTTAGATAGACATCATATATGTGAAATTATGTCATGCTATCCATTTTAGTTAAATAATATACATGTCAACTATTTCATGTCTTCTTTTTTCCACACTATCTATTGCATCTGTCACTCATACAATGTCTGTACATTCAACTATGTTTCCTGTTTATCAGCCATTTGAATTGGAGCGGGTGATGCCAGCATCTAGCGGACTAAAAACACGGTCTTCAAATAAAACAGTGCTACCTCTTGGTGGAGATAGCACCCCAGTTGTACATGCACGAGAACCAGCCCTACCACACATAACCCAAACTCTCGCAGATTGTACCCCTACTGCGATGGACAGAGAACCAACTTCACCCAATCTAACCCCAACCCCAGCAGATAGTAACCCAGTTCCTGTTGACACAGCACCATCTCCACCACAGAGCTCCCAAACAAGAGCAGTTAGTAAGGCAGCTCCAGTGCCCAAAGGGCCGGTACTCCCACGGCGAACCCCAACTCCACCAGTTAGTACGCCTATTCCTGTGGAGGAAGCACAACCAGCTAGTCGTAGTTTAGCATCTATCGCATTTGATGTTGTTAAATCGTATGTGCGTATCTTCCCATCTTGGAAATATTATACTGAAGATGAAGGAAAATGCCAGTTGCAGGTGTTTGTCCAGGAGTTATGTGTAAGTAATGTTATTCATGGCAATTACTTTGCTTTGTCCCATACATCCTACCTCCATGATGGTTATAATACAGCAAATTTTCCCATTTTTCTCTATAGAGAAGGACCGATTTGGAAACTCAGGATGAGGTAACCTGTGCTAATACCTCTGCTATCTTCAAGAATGCTTGGTGGAAGTATCGGAATTACCTAAAGAAAACGTACTTCACCGGCAAAGAAACTCATCAAATTCCCGTACGTTCTCCTGAGACACATTTACTGGACGATGACTGGGAACGCCTTGTTCTGTACTGGTCCCGAACCAAGAATGTGGTAAGGTATATGAGCTCATTTTCTATTTTTAAGTACTATATTCTTGGGTCTTACTGTACTCTGTTCATGTAGAACAAGTGCCTAAACCTGAAGAACAACTGTTCTAATTTAAGATTCCATTGCTATCATAGTTCCAAAAAGCGCTAGGCTTTAATTGTGTGTTTTGCCACCGCCTTGCGCTTTACTGGCCAAATCCCATGCTTATGCGCAGTTATGCACAGATTAAGCGTAGTTATGCGCAATGCGTTTCGCCAACGCCTAGAGCCTAGGCGCGCTTAAGCGCGCCTTTTTAACTATGATTGCTATCGTGCATGCTGCTTTGCTCTTGTATGAGTGTATTTACTCATACAAACTTATTTTTAAATTGAAGGATCCAATCGAAACTCCAATGGCATAGCAGGTATGTTCACGCATGTTTCTTTAACAGGCTTGCTCTTATCAATAGCTCTGTTGATTTCAATTTCAATTGTGTATATAGTTGACTTCTCATATCATGCACATTACTAGCATCACAATAGAGCAAATAGTGTTGTTGTACATGTAGACCCGTGGTACCCATCTGAAATCTTGTTGTGCCGTGTAGTTTCCCACGCTTTATATTCTTTCACTGCTGCTTTGTCTTGAACTGATATGATTTGAACTGTGTCTCTATTTTGATTTGGCAAGACAATGTAGTGAACATAGGACATAGATATATGTTTGTTTGATGCTTTTATTATGTACTAGTACTTGGCAATAGAGGACTTGGTAGTTTAATCCTGTCCACCTTACTAATGAACTGGTTCACCGAAATGAGTTTCATATACTAGTACATGCTAAACCTGTTATATGTCTGCTTGTTTCTTCTTTTAGAATGCTGACAGAATATTGGGGAAGAGTGCCTTATTAAGCAATGGTAAAGGAAGTAATGCAGATAAGGTTCAGGATAGTGACACATCCTTGTTGGTCTCCAACAAAGCTGATAAAACAGCTAAGGAAGACTATCTCGATGACAGTGAGACAACCCCAAAGTCCTGTCTTGGTTTAGTGTTCGAGTTACTGGCCACTACCGCTTGCACAAGCTATTCAAACTCACTGTCTAAATCAGTTCGGTTTCTTGAGTCTCAACTACAAGCTGAAAGACATCAATCAGCTGTGCTGCAACAAGAAGCGGAAGGACTGTGGAAGTCCCTGGAGCATTCAGATGCATACTTTCTGGTGCAACAGCAAGCGTTGGAGGATTTTAGAGCCAAACAGGACAAAGCTAATAAGCTTGCTAAGCTTATTGCCAGCATGGTGGATACCATGTTTCTTGAGCTCTTCTGAAGTTGTTTCAGTTATGCTCTTGTTTTGCTGCCGCGTTTATTTGCACTGGTGGCCAATTTTGACGGTCAGTGTATGTAATATGCTGCTTTGTTCCCTATATTTGCACTGGTGGCGAACTTTGATGCCCAGTGGATGTAATATGTGTAATAGCGGTAATAGGCTAGCGTTAATTGCCTGCTTATTTATTTCCTTATTGTCTTGTTTATTTGTTTGCTTGTAGTCACTGCAGTTCTTTTTCTGTGTTTTTCTAGTGGCCACAATAACCTATTTTTGGAAACTAGGCCAAAATAATCATGGCAACACACGGACTGTTGTAACCAATGGGCCTCCTGCGGGCCGTATGATCCATGGTCCTTCTACGGGCCGTAGGATCCATTGGCCTTCTATAAGGGCCGTAGGATCCATGGGCATTCTACGGTCCGTAGGATCCATGGACCTTTTACGTGTCGTAGGATCCATGGGCCTTCTACGGGGCGTATAATCTATTTCGCAAATCATGGGCCATAATATTCGTGGACAATAATGGGCCGTTAATAGGCCGTATTTGATAACTCTATGAAAACAGCCCAACGGGTTTTTTACATGAAAACGGCCCAACGTATTAACGGGCCACAAACGGGCCGACTGTAACCACGGGCTGAATTTGGCCCACAAGCAGAAAATGACAGTAACGGGCCGTAAGTAACCGAATGCTGGAAATGAGCCCAAGAATAAATGGGCCCTGAGAAGGCCGAAAGATAACATGGGCTGGAAAGGGCTCAACGGAATAATGGGCCGTTAATGGGTATAAAGTGATACACTGTTCGTTACGTGCCAGTTTTACCACGGGCCGTTAATGGGCCGAGGGTTACTAAGGGCCTCATATGGGCCAAAAGACGTCATGGGCCATACATGGGCCGGAAGTTAAAACAGGCTGGAATTATATTGGACGGCCCAGATGACGCTGCTGGGCCTAATTTGGATAGGCCGTAAACGGGCCCTGGGTTAGAGGGCTGTAAATGGGCTATATGCGAACAGGCCGTTAACAGGCTTGCCGTGGGCCGGCCCGCCACCTTTTGACCAAGTCAAACGGGCCGGCCTTTTCACAGGAATGGGCCTTTGTTGGGCCGTGCCACATGTCGACGTATCATAGGCGCTTTGGGTCCAATGAGTGGATGACATCTGTCCCAACGGTGAGCTGACACGTGTTTCCTCTAGCCAATGATGATTTTACACGTGGAAAATCCCCATTGGTCGGGGCTGTTAACGGGTTATCGGATCCAAAACCGGACCCGATAGCTTAACGGTGTTCCGTTACGGTGGATGCCACGTGTCAGTCACCCTTGACGAAAGCACTTCTGTGGCGCGCGATTTATCGTCATGGAAGTGGACACTTTCGTGATGATAATTTTGGTAATGTCATGGAACACTTCTACGACAGCACAGGTATGACTATCTTGATTCTGTCATAAATTTGTCATGGATGTACATGCATGACAGAAAACGTGACCTACTGTGACAAACACGTATCATCACGGAAGTGTATTTTTTTGTAGTGTGTAGTCGAACGTCTTCATGATCCGACCGATCCAAGTACCGAACGCACGGCACCTCTGAGTTCTGCACACGTTCAGCTCGATGACGTCCCTCATACTCTTGATCCACTCTAGGCCGAGGGAGAGTTTTGTCAGCACGACGGCGTGATAACTGTGATGATGAAGCTACCGACGCAGGGCTTCGCCGAAGCACCGCTACGATATGACCGAGGTGGATTATGGTGGAGGGGGCATCGCACACGGCTAAGAGAGATCAATGATCAACTTGTGTGTCCATGGGGTGCCCCCCTCCCCATGTATATAAAGGAGGGAGGGGAGGCTGGCCGGCCTCTCTAGGCGCGCCAAAGGGGGGAGGAATCCTCCTCCTAGTAGGAGTAGGATTCCTCCTTTCCTAGTCCTACTAGGAGGGGGAGGAGAAGGAAAGAGAGGGCGCAGCCCTGATACGTCTCCGTCGTATCTACTTTTCCAAACACTTTTGCCCTTGTTTTGGACTCTAACTTGCATGATTTGAATGAAACTAACCCGGACTGACGCTGTTTTCAGCAGAACTGCCATGGTGTTATTTTTGTGCAGAAATAAAAGTTCTCGGAATGACCTGGAAATCCATGGAACAACTTTTCAGAAAATATAAAAAATAATGGCGAAAGAATTAGCGTAAGGGGGCCGACACCCTGTCCACGAGGGTGGGGGGCGCGCCCCCTCCCCCTGGGTGCACCCCCTGCCTCATGGGCCCCCTGGACATCCACCGACCTCAACTCCAACTCCATATATTTGCTTTCACGGAGAAAAAAAATCAGGGAGAAAGAATCATCGCGTTTTACGATACAGAGCCGCCGCCAAGCCCTAATCTCTCTCGGGAGGGCTGATCTGGAGTCCGTTCGGGGCTCCGGAGAGGGGGATTCGTCGCCGTCGTCATCATCAACCATCCTCCATCACCAATTTCATGATGCTCACCTCCGTGCGTGATTAATTCCATCATAGGCTTGCTAGACGGTGATGGGTTGGATAAGATTTACCATGTAATCAAGTTAGTTTTGTTAGGGTTTGATCCCTAGTATCCACTATGTTCTGAGATTGATGTTGCTATGACTTTGCTATGCTTAATGCTTGTCACTAGGGCCCGAGTGCCATGATTTCAGATCTGAACCTATTATGCTTTCATGAATATATGTGAGTTCTTGATCCTATCTTGCAAGTCTATAGTCACCTATTATGTGTTATGATCCGACAACCCCGAAGTGACAATAATCGGGATACTTCTCGGTGATGACCATAGTTTGAGGAGTTCATGTATTCACTATGTGTTACTGCTTTGGTCTGGTACTCTATTAAAAGGAGGCCTTAATATCCCTTAGTTTCCATTAGGACCCCGCTGCCACGGGAGGGTAGGACAAAAGATGTCATGCAAGTTCTTTTCCATAAGCACGTATGACTATATTCGGAATACATGCCTACATTGATGAATTGGAGCTAGTTCTGTGTCACCCTATGTTATAACTATTACATGAGGAATCGCATCTGACATAATTATCCATCACTGATCCAATGCCTACGAGCTTTTCACATATTGTGCTTTGCATATTTACTTTTCCGTTGCTGCTGTTACAATTACTACAAAACTATCACTATTACTTTTGCTACTGTTACCGTTACTTCCATACTACTTTGCTACTAAATACTTTGCTGCAGATACTAAGTTATCCAGGTGTGGTTGAATTGACAACTCAACTGCTAACACTTGAGAATATTCTTTGGCTCCCCTTGTGTCGAATCAATAAATTTGGGTTGAATACTCTACCCTCAAAAACTATTGCGATCCCCTATACTTGTGGGTTATCAAGCCCCTCCCCTAGTCCAATTCGGACTAGGCCCATGGGGGCGCGCGGCCAGCCCTCATGGCTTCTCCTCTTTTTTCCCTAAAGCCCATTAAGGCCCATATGTACTCCCGTATTCCCGTAACTCCTCCGGTACTCCGAAAAATACGCGAAACACTCGGAACCTTTCTGATGTCTGAATATACTCGTCCAATATATCGATCTTTGCATCTCGACCATTTCAAGACTCCTTGTCATGTCCCCAATCTCATCCGAGACTCCGAACTACCTTTGGCACATCAAAACACATAAAATCATATTACCGATCGTCACCGAACGTTAAGCGTGCGGACCCTACGGGTTCGAGAACTATGTAGACATGATCGAGATACGTCTCCGGTCAATAACCAATAGCAGAACCTGGATGCTCATATTGGCTCCCACATATTCTACGAAGATCTTTATCGGTCAAATCGCATAACAACATACGTTGTTCCCTTTGTCATCGGTATGTTACTTGCCCGAGATTCGATCGTCGGTATCTCTATACCTAGTTCAATCTCGTTACCAGCAAGTCTCTTTACTTGTTCCGTAATGCATCATCCCGCAACTAACTCATTAGTCACATTGCTTGCAAGGCTTATAGTGATGTGCATTACCGAGAGGGCCCAGAGATACCTCTCCAACAATCAGAGTGACAAGTCCTAATCTCGATCTATGCCAACTCAACAAGTACCATCGGAGACACTTGTAGAGCACCTTTATAATCACCCAGTTACGTTGTGATGTTTGGTAGCACACAAAGTGTTCCTCTGGTATTCGGGAGTTGCATAATCTCATAGTCATAGGAACATGTATAAGTCATGAAGAAAGCAATAGCAATATACTAAACGATCAAATGCTAAGGTAACGGAATGGGTCAAGTCAATCACATCATTCTCTAATGATGTGATCCCGTTAATCAAATGACAACTCATGTCCATTGCTAGGAAACTTAACTATCTTTGATTCAACGAGCTAGTCAAGTAGAGGCATACTAGTGACACTCTGTTTGTCTATGTATTCACACATGTATCAAGTTTCCGGTTAATACAATTCTAGCATGAATAATAAACATTTATCATGAAATAATAAAATATAAATAACAACTTTATTATTGCCTCTAGGGCATATTTCCTTCAGTCTCCCACTTGCACTAGAGTCAATAATCTAGCTCACATCGTCATGTGATTTAACACCAATAGTTCACATCGCCATGTGACCAACACTCAAAGGGTTTACCAGATTCTATAATCTAGTTCACATCGCCATGTGATTTAACACCAATAGTTCACATCGCCATGTGATCAATACTCAAAGGGTTTACCAGATTCAATAATCTAGTTCACATCACTTTATGTGATTAACACCCAAGAGTAATAAGGTGTGATCATGTTTTGCTTGTGAGAGAAGTTTTAGTCAACGAGTCTGCCATATTCAGATCCATATGTATTTTGCAAATTTCTATGTCAACAATGCTCTGCACGGAGCTACTCTAGCTAATCGCTCCCACTTTCAGTATGTATCTAGATTGAGACTTAGAGTCATCTGGATCGGTGTTAAAAACTTGCATCGACGTAACCCTTTACGACGAACCTTTTTATCACCTCCATAACCGAGAAATATCTCCTTAGTCCTCTAAGGATAATTTTGACCAATGTCCAGTGATCTACTCCTATATCACTATTGTACTCCCTTGCCAAACTCAGGGTAGGGTATACAATAGGTCTGGTACACAGCATGGCATATTTTATAGAACCTATGGTTGAGGCATAGGGAATGACTTTCATTCTCTCTCTATCTTCTGCCGTGGTCAGGTTTTTAGTCTTACTCAACTTCACACCTTGCAACACAGGCAAGAACTCCTTCTTTCACTGTTCTATTTTGAACCACTTCAAATTCTTGTCAAGGTATGTACTCATTGAAAATATATCAAGCGTCTTGATCTATCTCTATAGATCTTGATTCTCAATATGTAAGTAGCTTCACCGAGGTCTTTCTTTGAAAAATTCCTTTCAAACACTCCTTTATGCTTTCCAGAAAATTCTACATTATTTCCAATCAACAATATGTCATTCACATATACTTATCAAAAATGTTGTAGTGATCCCACTCACTTTCTTGTAAATACAGGCTTCACCACAAGTCTGTATAAAACTATATGCTTTGATCAACTCATCAAAGCGTATATTCCAACTCCGAGATGCTTGCACCAGTCCATGGATGGATCGCTGGAGCTTGCACATTTTGTTAGCACCTTTAGGATCGATAAAATCTTCTGGTTGCATCATATACAACTCTTCTTTAAGAAATCCATTAAGGAATGTAGTTTTGACATCCATTTGCCAGATTTCATAAAATGTGGCAATTTGCTAACATGATTCAGACAGACTTAAGCATCGCTACGAGTGAGAAAATATCATTGTAGTCAGTACCTTGAACTTTGTCAAAAACCTTTTTCGACAAGTCTAGCTTTGTAGATAGTAACACTACTATCAGCGTCCGTCTTGCTCTTGAAGATCTATTTATTTTCTATGGCTTGCCGATCATCGGGAAAATCAACCAAAGTCCACACTTTGTTCTCATACATGGATCCCATCTCAGATTTCATGGCCTCAAGCCATTTCGCGGAATCTGGGCTCATCATCGCTTCCTCATAGTTCGTAGGTTCGTCATCGACAAGTAACATGAACTCCAGAACAGGATTACCGTACCACTCTGGTGCGGACCTTACTCTGGCTGACCTACGAGGTTTGGTAGTAACTTGATCTGAAGTTTCATGATCATCATCATTGACTTCCTCACTAATCGGTGTAAGCATCACTGGAACTGATTTCTCTGATGAACTACTTTCCAACAAAGGAGCAGGTACAGTTACCTCATCAAGTTCTACTTTCCTCCCACTCACTTCTTTCGAGAGAAACTCCTTCTCTAGAAAGGATCCGTTCTTAGCAACGAATATCTTGCCTTCGGATATGTGATAGAAGGTGTACCCAACAGTTATTTTTGGGTATCCTATGAAGACGCACTTCTCCGATTTTGGTTTGAGCTTATCAGGATGAAACTTTTTCACATAAGCATCACAACCCCAAACTTTAAGAAACGACAGCTTAGGTTTCTTGCTAAACCACAGTTCATACGGTGTCATCTCAACGGATTTAGATGGTCCCCTTTTTAACGTGAATGCAGCTGTCTCTAATGCATAACCCCAAAATGATAGTGGTAAATTGGTAAGAGACATCATAGATCGCACCATATCTAGTAAAGTACGATTACGATGTTCGGACACACCATTACGCTGTGGTGTTCCAGGTGGCGTGAGTTGTGAAACTATTTCACATTGTTTCAAATGAAGACCAAACTCGTAACTCAAATATTCGTCTCCACGACCGGATCGTAGAAACTTTATTTTCTTGTTACGATGATTTTACACTTCACTCTGAAATTCTTTTGAACTTTTCAAATGTTTCAGACTTATGTTTCATCAAGTAGATATACCCATATCTGCTCAAATCATCTGTGAAGGTCAGAAAATAACGATACCCACCGCGAGCCTCAACACTCATCGGATTGCATACATCAGTATGTATTATTTCCAATAAGTCAGTTGCTCGCTCCATTGTTCCGGAGAATGGAGTCTTAGTCATCTTGCCCATGAGGCATAGTTCGCAAGCATCAACTGATTCATAATCAAGTGATTCCAAAAGCCCATCAGCATGGATTTTCTTCATGCGCTTTACACCAATATGACCTAAACGGCAGTGCTACAAATAAGTTGCACTATCATTATTAACTTTGCATCTTTTGGCTTCAATATTATGAATATGTGTATCACTATGATCGAGATTCAATAAACCATTCACCTTGGATGTATGACCATTGAATGTTTTATTCATGTAAACAGAACAACAATTATTCTCTGTCTTTAAATGAATAACCGTATTGCAATAAACATGATCAAATCATATTAATGCTTAATGAAAACACTAAATAACATTTATTTAGGTTCAACACTAATCCCAAAATTATAGGGAGTGTGCGATGATGGTCATATCAATCTTGGAACCACTTCCAACACACATTGTCACTTCACCCTTAACTAGTCTCTGTTCATTTTGCAACTCCCGCTTCGAGTTACTACTCTTAGCAACTGAACCAGTATCAAATACCGAGGGGTTGCTATAAACACTAGTAAAGTACACATCCATAACATGTATATCAAATATACTTTTTTTTCACTTTGCCATCCTTCTTATCCGCCAAATACTTGGGGCAATTCCGCTTCCAGTGACCAGTCCCTTTGCAGTAGAAGCACTTAGTCTCAGGCTTAGGTCCAGACTTGGGCTTCTTCACTTGAGCAGGAACTTGCTTGCTGTTCTTCTTGAAGTTCCCCTTCTTCCCTTTGCCCTTTTCTTGAAACTAGTGGTCTTGTCAACCATCAACACTTGATGCTTTTCTTGATTTCTACCTTCGTCGATTTCAGCATCACGAAGAGCTTGGGAATCGTTTCCGTTATCCCTTGCATATTATAGTTCATCTTGAAGTTCTAGTAACTTGGCGATAGTGACTAGAGAATTCTGTCAATCACTATCTTATCTGGAAGATTAACTCCCACTTGATTCAAGCGATTGTAGTACTCAGACATTCTGAACACATGCTCACCAGTTGAGCTATTCTCCTCCATCTTGTAGGCAAAGTACTTGTCAGAGGTCTCATACCTCTCGACACGGGCATGAGTCTGAAATATTAACTTCAACTCTTGGAACATCTCATATGCTCCATGACGTTCAAAACGTCTTTGAAATCCCGGTTCTAAGTCGTAAAGCATGGTGCACTAAACTATCAAGTAGTCATCATATTGAGCTAGCCAAACATTCATAACGTCTGCATCTACTCCTGTCATAGGTCTGTCACCTAGCGATGCATCAAGGACATAATTCTTCTGTGCAGCAATGAGGATAAACCTCAGATCACGGACCAAGTCCGCATCATTGCTACTATCATCTTTCAACATATTTTTCTCTAGGAACATATCAAAAATAATAATAATAAACAGGGAGCAACATCGCGAGCTATTGATCTACAACATAGTTATGCAAATACTATCAGGACTAAGTTCATGATAAATTAAAGTTCAGTTAATCGTATTACTTAAGAACTCCCACTTAGATAGACATCCCTCGAGTCATCTAAATGATCACACAATCCAAATCAACTAAACCATGTCCAATCATCATGTGAGATGGAGTAGTTTTCAATGGTGAACATCACTATGTTGATCATATCTACTATATGATTCACGCTCGACCTTTCGGTCTCCAGTGTTCCGAGGCCATATCTGCATATACTAGGCTCGTCAAGTTTAACCCGAGTATTTATGCATGTGCAAAACTGGCTTGCACCCGTTTTATATGAACGTAGAGCTTATCACACCCGATCATCATGTGGTGTCTCGGCACGACGAACTTTGGCAACGGTGCATACTCAGGGAGAACACTTGTACCTTGAAATTTAGTGAGAGATCATCTTATAATGCTACTGTCAAACTAAGCAAAATAAGATGCATAAAAGATAAACATCATATGCAATCAAAATATGTGACATGATATGGCCGTGATCATCTTGCGCCTTTGATCTCCATCTCCAAAGTACCGTCATGATCTCTATCGTCACCGGCATGACACCATGATCTCCATCATCTTGATCTCTATAAATGTGTCATCACATGGTCGTCTCGCCAACTATTGCTCTTGCAACTATTGCTATCACATAGCGATAAAGTAAACCAATTATTTGGCGCTTGCATCTTATGCAATAAAGAGACAACCATAAGGCTTCTGCCAGTTGCTGATAACTTCAACAAAACATGATCATCTCATACAACAACTTATATTTCATCACGTCTTGACCATATCACATCACAACATGCCCTGCAAAAACAAGTTAGACATCCTCTACTTTGTTGTTGCAAGTTTTACATGGCTGCTATGGGCTGAGCAAGAACCGTTCTTACCTACGCATCAAAACCACAACGATATTTCGTCAAGTATGTGTTGTTTTAACCTTCACAAGGACCGGGCGTAGCAACACTCGATCCAACTAAAGTTGGAGAAACTGACACCCGCCAGCCACCTGTGTGCAAAGCACGTCGGTAGAACCAGTCTCGCGTAAGCGTACGCGTAATGGCGGTCTGGGCCGCTTCATCCAGCAATAGCGCTGAATCAAAGTATGACATGCTGGTAAGCAGTATGACTTGTATCGCCCACAACTCACTTGAGTTCTACTCGTGCATATAACATCTACGCATAAACCTGGCTCGGCTGCCACTGAAGGGTAACGTAGTAATTTAAAAAAAAATCCTACGCACACGCAAGATCATGGTGATGCATAGCAACGAGAGGGGAGAGTGTTCTCTACGTACCCTCATAGACCGTAAGCAGAAGTATTATGACAACGCGGTTGATGTAGTCGAACGACTTCACGATCTGACCGATCCAAGTACCGAACGCACGGCACCTCCGAGTTCTGCACAAGTTTAGCTCGATGACGTCCCTCGTACTCTTGATCCAGTTGAGGCCGAGGGAGAGTTTGGTCAGCACGACAGCGTGACGACAGTGATGATGAAGTTACCGACGCAGGGCTTCGCCTAAGCACCGCTACGATATGACCGAGGTGGATTATGGTGGAGGGGGCGCCGCACACGGCTAAGAGAGATCAATGATCAACTTGTGTGTCCATGGGCTGCCCCCTCCCCACGTATATAAAGGAGGGAGGGGAGGCCGGGCCGGCTAGGCGCGCCAAAGGGGGGAGGAATCCTCCTCCTAGTAGGAGTAAGATTCCTCCTTTCCTAGTCCTACTAGGAGGGGAAGGAAGGAGAGGGGGAGGAGAAGGAAAGAGGGGGCGCAGGCCCTCCTCTAGTCCAATTCGGACTAGGCCCATGGGGGGCACGCGGCCAGCCCTAGTGGCTTCTCTTCTTTTTCCCCTAAAGCCCATTAAGTCCCATATGTACTCCCGTATTCCCGTAACTCCTCCGGTACTCCAAAAAATACCCGAAACACTCGGAACCATTCCGATGTCCGAATATAGTGGTCCAATATATCGATCTTTACGTCTCGACCATTTCGAGACTCCTCGTCATGTCCCCGATCTCAGCCGGGACTCCAAACTACCTTCAGTACATCAAAACACATAAACACATATTACCGATCATCACAGAACATTAAGTGTGCGGACCCTACGGGTTCGAGAACTATGTAGACATGACCGAGACACGTCTCCGGTCAATAACCAATAGCGGAACCTGGATGCTCATATTGGCTCCCACATACTCTACGAAGATCTTTATCGGTCAAACCGCATAACAACATACGTTGTTCCCTTTGTCATCGGTATGTTACTTGCCCGAGATTCGATCGTCGGTATCTCTATACCTAGTTCAATCTCGTTACCGGCAAGTCTCTTTACTCGTTTCGTAATGCATCATCCCGCAACTAACTCATTAGTCGCATTGCTTGCAAGGCTTATAGTGATGTGCATTACCGAGAAGGCCTAGAGATACCTCTCTGACAATCGGAGTGACAAATCCTAATCTCGATCTATGCCAGATTACTAGTACCATCGGAGACACTTGTAGAGCACCTTTATAAGCACCCAGTTACGTTGTGATGTTTGGAAGCACACAAAGTGTTCCTCTGGTATTCGGGAGTTGCATAATCTCATAGTCATGGGAACATGTATAAGTCATGAAGAAAGCAATAGCAATATACTAAACTTGGGAGGCTAAAAATATCATCTTCATTAAACATAGCATCCCCAAGCTTGGGACAAACATTAATTTCAGCAAATATATTCCCAAATATGTCATTCTCATCAAACATAGCTTCCCCAAGCTTGGGCCTTTTCATATCATAAGCATAATCACTCTCATCATTAATAGTATGGATAGCACCAATAGTATAGCAATTATCATATTCTTCCAAGCAAGTGCCAAAAAGATTTTCAAGATCATAAGAAGTATTATTATCTTCCCAATCATAATTATCACAACAAGCAATAGGCATAACGAGATCATCATCAAGTGCATCATCTTCCACAATTATTTTTGATTCATTTTCATGAGGCACAACAATAATAGGAGCAACATTATTTGGGAGAGATATCTTTTTACCTCTCTTCCTTTTCTTTTCTTCTTCTTCACCACATCATGTGTGGGTTCAATCCTCTTTTTGGAGCTCCTTATTAATGAGATTGGTTGAATAGAAGGCTCCTCCTCGTTACCTGATTCATCATAAGAAATAATAGGACAATATTGGGAAGTCTCTTCCCTTTCATTAGTATTTTCTTCATCTTCTATTTGTTTTCTTTTCTTTATGTAGTTGGCAATATAAGGATTTTCAATGCAATTCACCGCACAATACAAATAAATTTCTTCTAGATCAAAATGAAGAACTCTATCAAGGGCAAATTCTGGAATGACCTTAGTTATACGTTTCATTTCTTCATAACCCAAGAGCAAACTAAGTTCATTATGATGTGCAAGGGAAATCAAGTCATCGCAATTTTTGGACACGATACGATCATGAAACAATTTGCATTGGGTACTGAAATGATCATGTTCATTGCAAAGTTCACAAGTACGGCTAAGAAAATTTAAATTTTTAGCACAAATGTCTAGCCTTTCTTCCCACAATTTAGTTTCTAAATGCTTATGCCTCTTGCAATATCTATCTTCCCTATTTGGTGTGTACTTGCAAACCCAATACACTCCACAAAAATCAACATGCTTATAAGAGATATTTTCAACATGACTAGTGCAATCATCATTAGTACTATGGATATTCAAGGAGTTCATACTAACAACATTGCAATCATGCTCATCATTCAAAGATTCAGTGCCAAACATTTTAATGCATTCTTCTTCTAACACTTTGGCACAATTTTCCTTTACATCATTCTCACGAAAGATATTAAAAAGATGAAGCGTATGAGACAAACTCAATTCCATTTTTTTGGTAATTTTCTTTTATAAACTAAATAGTGCTAAAATAAGAAACAAAAAGATTCGATTGCAAGATCTAAAGATATACCTTCAAGCACTCACCTCCCCGGCAACGGCGCCAGAAACTGCTTGATGTCTACTACGCAACCTTCTTCTTGTAGACGTTGTTGGGCCTCCAAGTGCAGAGGTTTGTAGGACAGTAGCAAATTTCCCTCAAGTGGATGACCTAAGGTTTATCAATCCGTGGGAGGCGTAGGATGAAGATGGTCTCTCTCAAACAACCCTGCAACCAAATAACAAAGAGTCTCTTGTGTCCCCAACACACCCAATACAATGGTAAATTGTATAGGTGCACTAGTTCAGCGGAGAGATGGTGATACAAGTGCAATATGGATGGTAGATATAGGTTTTTGTAATCTGAAAATATAAAAACAGCAAGGTAACTAATGATAAAAGTGAGCACAAACGGTATTGCAATGCTAGGAAACAAGGCCTAGGGTTCATACTTTCACTAGTGCGAGTTCTCTCAACAATAATAACATAATTGGATCATATAACTATCCCTCAACATGCAACAAAGAGTCACTCCAAAGTCACTAATAGCGGAGAACAAACGAAGAGATTGTGGTAGGGTACGAAACCACCTCAAAGTTATTCTTTCCGATCAATCCATGGGGCTATTCCTAAGTGTCACAAACAGCCCTAGAGTTCGTAGTAAAATAACACCTTAAGACACACATCAACCAAAACCCTAATGTCACCTAGATACTCCAATGTCACCTCAAGTATCCGTGGGTATGATTATACGATATGCATCACACAATCTCAGATTCATCTATTCAACCAACACATAGAACCTCAAAGAGTGCCCCAAAGTTTCTACCGGAGAGTCGAGACGAAAACGTGTGCCAACCCCTATGCATAGGTTCATGGGCGGAAACCCGCAAGTTGATCACCAAAACATACATCAAGTGAATCAATAGAATAACCCATTGTCACCATGGTTATCCCACGCAAGACATACATCAAGTGTTCTCAAATCCTTAAAGACTCAATCCGATAAGAAAACTTCAAAGGGAAAACTCAATCCATTACAAGAGAGTAGAGGGGGAGAAACATCATAAGATCCAACTATAATAGCAAAGCTCGCGATACATCAAGATCGTGCCGAATCAAGAACACGAGAGAGAGAGAGAGATCAAACACATAGCTACTGGTACATACCCTCAGCCCCGAGGGTGAACTACTCCCTCCTCGTCATGGAGAGCGCCGGGATGATGAAGATGGCCATCGGTGAAGGTTCCCCCCTCCGGCAGGGTGCCGGAACAGGGTCCCGATTGGTTTTTGGTGGCTACGGAAGCTTGCGGCGGCGGAACTCCCGATCTCTTCTGTTCCCCGAAGGTTTTAGGGTATATGGGAATATATAGGCGAAAGAAGTCGGTAAGGGGAGCCACGAGGGGCCCACGAGGGTGGAGGGCGCGCCCAGGGGGGTGGGCGCGCCCCCTGCTTCGTGCTCTCCTCGTTGATCCCCTGACGTGCACTCCAAGTCTCCCGTATTGCTTTGTTTCCAAAAATAACTTTTCCGAAGGTTTCATTCCGTTTGGACTCCGTTTGATATTCCTTTTCTGCGAAACACTGAAACAAGGGAAAAAACAGAAACTGGCACTGGGCTCTGGGTCAATAGGTTAGTCCCAAAAGTAATATAAAAGTGCATAGTAAACACATAAAACATCCAAGATGGATAATATAATAGCATGAATACTTCATAAATTATAGATACGTTGGAGACGTATCAGGGCACGCGTCAAATAGATTGGGATGGCTCTCCTCCCTCCCTCCTCTCCTCCACCTTCCTCCACCTTTCCAATGGATCTAGCTAGGATCTGCCATGGACGGCCTCCTTCATTGGGACTTCAATCCTGGCCTGGCAGTGGCCGACGAGGTGCGTCGCCGTTTTGGAGAAACGGTCCACTTTTCTCCCTCTCGTTCGACCAAGGAATTTTTCTTGGTGGTTTCTTTCTCATCAGCCTCTTTTCCTCTCTATGAGGAGTCTGTGGGTATTGCCCTCCAATGTTGCATTGGTGGCCACCCTCGTGGGTTCAAGGTTTCTAGGCTCTATGATCGTTCGTTCCGCTTCTCTGTGGCTGGAAACAAAGTTGGTCATTACATTCATGGTCTTAAGGATCGTATTTGGCCAGATTTTATTTGCCACTTTCATCTGTTCAATGGCCAGTTCAATGCTTTCAAACATTTTGATTCAAGGTGGCATGCGGATGAGGCCATGGATGTTATTGCTGATCGTAATCCTATGGCTATACGTGTCAACACCTCTTTCTTGGCTAAAAGTGTAGCCTTGGATCATTCTGGTACGGCTGAGCTCAGCAAATTTGGGTTAGTTCCGATTGCTTCTATGGATTTCACTAACAAGAACAGTTATGAAGCTTCGTGTTCTTTGGATGTTCATCCTTCAGGACAAGATCAGCATAATCCCAGGGCCACTACCCCGGATATTCCGGAGCCCCAGGATAGGCAACTCATTAATGGCCAAAATCTGCATTTATTGACTATTGGCAACCTCAAATTCCCCATTAATGTTGATTATCCGTCTGCACCGCAATGCTTCCTAACTTCGGCCCTAAGATATGCTCCAAAACACAATAGTTGGCCACCGGTGTTTTCCAAAACCCGGCAAACAGAACTGATGCAGGCCGGATATGATGCGTCGGATATCACGGTGCTTACCAAATTTTGGTGCACTCTTTGTGCTAAGTGTTTACAATGGGGTCATCATAAAGCTGATTGCCAGGCTAGGATTATTTGCCTTGCATGCTTTGCTCTGGTCATAAATGCTTGGATTGCCCCTCTCGCCAACGTCATCAAATATTGGGTAAGTCCAATATGGTTGATAACCATCATTGCCTTCTTCTGCGCAGCAGCATCAAATCAGCACTTCCCAATTTATTGTGGATTCTAGCCTCTCTGACCGGTCCACGAGCCGCCCAAACCAACCCTCTCGTTGTGCGACATGTGGTCACTATGGATACGTGGACATGAATTGTTGGCGGCGCCGCTGGCCCCGGAAGTGGCAATGGAGACCAAAACTGCCACCCTCGCTTGACGCCTCGCATTCGCCCCCTCGCTTCCCCATAGCTCATCTCTTCGTCAAGCTCCTGCCATCCTCACCCCTCCGCTCCCACCCACCCCACCCACCACCATGGCAAACTATTCGATGAATCCCATCCCCTTCCTCCCTACTGGCTGGTCGGTTGAGCCCGGCCCGCCTAATCGGAAGATCCGCGCGGATATGGCCATCAACCCCATCCCTACGCTCATCAATAGCTTCCTCGCCATTGCCGAGGTGAGTCGGTTTGTCCCACTGCATCTTCGCGAGGGACTCAGGGAAACTATCGAGGGGCTACTGCATGAAGCTGGTCTACATAACACAGAGGCGTCGGATCATCTGCGGGCATTGGTATGTTCGCATTTGCCAACTCTTTCGTGAGGGACACTGTAGTCAATACTACCTTCCAACTAGATGATGAATATTTGGTGATCTCGTTCGTTCGCCACAATGCTGCACTTAATATGAGGAAAACCACCTACGGGCCCCAAGTTTGGCTTATGTATATTGGCTTCCCTAACGACTACCAGACTGAATTCTGTTTACACAGATCTGTAGATGATTATGGTCGTCTTGTTTCCTGGAATAATCCTAATCTGGATCGTAGGGTGGTCTTGATTAAAGGGCAAGTTATTCATATGAGACTAATCCCTAAGAGTATTGTGGTTCGTCAGCTGGGTGGTGACCGGGACAGTTGGACTGTCGTCGTGTACATCCTGAGAGGCGCAGATCAGAATGCGCACGATCCTGAGGTTCCTCCGGCGGACGAGGAGCCACCGCCGGCTAGTGGGGTTCCTCACCCTATGTTTGGCGAGGGAATGATTGCTGAGCAGCTGTATCAACAATGAGGGGCCCCAAAACACTGAACAACATGATGACCAACATGATCAGTGGGATGAATGGCCCGTCCCTCCTGTTCCTCAGATGCCTGCTGCTTTGGTGAATTTTCAAGCCTGGCTTGTTGCTCAAGGTCTTAGGGTCCAAGGTGGTACCCTACCTGAAGATAATGCTTCTGACAGTCGGAATTCTGCCTGGATTGAGTCCAGTTCTTATGCTAGCTCTGGTGGTTCGTTGATCTCTGGCCAATCTGCCCAGGTGTCTTATGTTCTCACTGTCCCTCCGATCAGAAGGTCTGCCATTGCTGTTGATGTTGCTATATCTGCGGCTACTCTTCATGTCAGCATCTCAGTGGAGGGAACTAACCTGGCTAATGTGCTTGTTAATGGTGTTGTTCCAAGAAGCATATTCACTGTTCATCTTTCTAGGGCGATTCTGAATGTGGTGGCATCCTATGGACCTTGGAGTGAGGGCTATGGTCTGCCTCCACTCTCTGCTCAGGCACCTACTCCGGTAATCCACCTTGAGACCTCTAATGCTACAGATGTTGTTTCTATTCAATTTTGCTCCCGCATTATTGCTCGCCAGCCCATGGCCTCCTCTGTCATAATTGCTGAATTGCCTGACGATGATCTGGAAGAAGGTGAGATTCCATCTGGTGCTTTTGGTTCTGCTCCTATTGTTCCTGAGGTTCTGGCTCTGCCCCCAGCTGCTGGTTTTGAACATCACTCTTTGGTGGAGGCCATGAACAACCAGCCTGCTGAAGATACTGTTGCTCCAATGTGTGTTACTCTGGCACCACTGAATGATTCAAATGTTGGGCCTGACATTTCTCTTGGTGGCACAAGTGATCCATGCTCTGACCTTGGCCTGGCCCAAGTGCTTTCCCCAATTATTGGGCCCCCTGTTGCACGTGGTCACCGTCCCAAGGCCCAAGCACCTATCCTCACTACTGAAATGCGCCGCAGCACTAGATCAACACGTTATGATGGCTTCAGAGTGGCTGGAATTTCAGACACCCGCCCCACTGCTTCCAAAGTCAAACCAAGATTGGCACCGTCTGCAGCCTCGAGCTCCTCTTCTGGTGACGCTGAGCTTCCTCCACCAACTTCAATTGCTACTCTGCAGGACATTGGAGTCAACCGCTGTGCGATCCCTCCTCAGGAATTATCTGAAGATGCTCTGCTTTCAGCTACTTCTGCCGCCACCCAACCTGATGATGCTGCTGTGGACTCGGCTACTGCTGGAGACGGGCATGCGTCCTCTGCCTGATTTATTGTTGTCTTAATGCCCCTTTTGCGTAACTGGAACACCTTATGCTGGAATGTTCGTGGTCTTAATTCGGACAAAAAAACTTCTTGCCCTCTCCAATGCTATTTCTTCTAGTGGTTGTGCTATCGTCTGTCTTCAAGAGACGAAAAAACCTTTGATTGATTTAGCTTTTATTAAAAGTTGTTGCCCTAAGCGATTTGATAAGTTTGCTTTTGTCCCTTCGAGAGGGGCCTCTGGAGGTATCCTCACTGTGTGGAACAACTCAGTTTTCTCTGGGGTTGTCACGATGGCCACCTATTTTGCCTTGGTTGTTTGTTTCACCAGTACTCTTTCAGCCCAAGCATGGACTTTGTATAATGTTTATGGACCTTGTGCTGGCCCTGAGAGAGATGTGTACACTAGCTGGCTTTATGATCTTGATATTCAAGCTCAGGAAGACTGCATTCTCATAGGTGACTTCAACTATATACGTGGGCCAGAAAATCACAACAAGCCTGGTGGTGACATTTCTGACATGGCCACTTTTAATGATGTCATTAGAAAGCATAATCTTATTGAATTACCTATCAAGGGTAGGGCATACACCTGGAGTAATATGCAGCAAGACCCCCTCCTCGAACAGCTTGACTGGTTTCTCACCTCGCTTAATTGGACCCTCACGTACCCGAACACCATCGTTAGACCACTATGCAAACCCGTGTTTGATCACACCCCATGCGTGGTGAGTATTGAGACCAAAATTCCTCGGGCGAAGCTCTTTCATTTTGAATCCTACCGGCTGCTCCCCTGGATTCATGGACTTGGTAAGTGCCACTTGGGCTAAGCCTGTTCGTGCCACAAATGCGGCCACCATCCTATGCAAAAAAATTAAAGCCCTGCAGCAAGCACTCAAAGTGTGGAGCAAATCAATTTCCCGGCTAACCATCGCAATTGAAAACTCCAACCTGGCTCTTGCTCACTTGGATGAATTGGAAAACTCGAGACCTTTGACGATTCCAGAGACCAATTTCCGTAGAATTTTGAAAGCCCACCTCCTCAGGCAATTGGACTACCAAAAAAATATTGGAAAAAAAGATGCACCATCCGTTGGGTAAAATTTGGGGACGAGAACACTAAGTTCTTTCAAGCAGTTGCTACTGAGCGATATCGTAAAAACAACATTTCCAACCTTCAGACAGTTGATGGGCTCATGGTGGATGATCATACTGGGAAAGAAGCCCTCCTCTTTCAAGCCTACACTGATCGACTGGGCACTCCGTCCCCAACCACCATGAAATTTGATCTGCTAAACCTAATCCGACCTAGGGTGAATTTGGATCACCTCACCACACCTTTCTCCGTGGAGGAGATCGACAAAGTCATTCTTGAAATGCCTGCTGACCGTGCCCCAGGCCCTGACGATTTCAGTGCCCTCTTCCTCAAGGCCTGTTGGCCCATTATCAAGCAAGATTTTTATTTGCTTTGTGAGCAGTTCTATGAGGGTGATCTTAACTTGCAAAGCATTAATGATGGTCTCATTACTCTAATACCAAAGACTAGATCCCCAGCCATAGTCAATGATTATAGACCAATTACCTTGCTTAACTGTTGTCTGAAACTAATCACCAAGCTTCTCGCAAATAGGCTGTAGCAAGTTATTCTAAAGATTGTTCATCGCAACCAGTATGGTTTCATCAAAGGCCGATCTATACAGGAGACACATGGTGAAAGAACATGCGGTGCCCCCATGCTTGGTTTTGGTAATTGATGACAATCTCTATGGACTAATGGTTGCCTTGAGTTATATTTGAAGGTTTTGTCCATAGGATTTTCTTGGATTACATGTGTTGGTTTCAAGGAGAGTTTGTGTCGACCAAGGTGCTATTCAAGGAATTACCTAAAATATTTGTCTTGTGAGAGGTTGATCAAGACTAAGTCAAAGAGTGAATCAAGTTGATCAACACACAAAGCATAGAAGATGTACCGAGAGGGATCAAGTGGTCCCATGGTATGGTAAGCATTCTCAATTACGCTTTGTGTACTAACCCATGGTCTTCGTGAGAGTTCTTTGTGGGGTTAGGATGCGGTGTGCAAGTTCAAGTGACGCATCACGAAGAGATCAAGTGCTTGAAGCTTGCCGTCCATTGTGGTGACAATGGCCTTGTGAAGATGAGCCGAAGAGTGGCTCACCCATAGTGGACTATGGGGGAGCAATCATCTAGTCTTCATCGAGCCAACACAATCAAGAAAGGTGGTCCAACTTGAGGGAGTCAAGATCGTCATCATCTAGCTCAAGTGGACCATGTGCAATGCAAAGGTTTTCCCTTGATAGGTTTTCTATTTTACCGGTCTCATGGTGGTAGTTGGGAGACCGGGTTATAGGATAGTTTGTCGTACTATCAAGGGGGGCTCTCAAGTTGGTAGCTTGATCGTATCGTTAGTAGAGAGCTCAAACCATTGCATCCTTGCATCATGTTTCTTGGTTCTTGTTTGGTTCTCTTTGTGAGTCTTAGATATTATGGTCATCTTGATAACAAGCTTGAGTTCATCGAAAACGGAGTTCGCATGCGTCTTCTATGATGTTTTCGGTGTTGGAGGTTTTACCGGTCTTATCCGAGGAAGGGTTCTCACCATTTTCTTATGGGCCTTTTCTCATTTGCTTCTTATTGATATTTCTATCAATATTGTGTTAGCCCATGTCGTTAGCTTTCCAACAAACTTGGTTTCATTGAATTCGGAGTCCGTTTGCAGAAGTTGTGCCTGTTTTGGTAAAGGCTGCAGTGGTACTACCGCGGCCAGAGCGGATGTAAATTTTTACTACCGCTCCAGAGCGGTACTACCGCGGCTCCTGAGCGGTAGTACCGCTCCAGAGCTGTACTACCACAGCTCCTGAGCGGTAGTACTGCTCCGGACCAAAATCTCGTGTTTTGCTCAGCGGAAGTAGGCACGAAAGTATTTTTTTAGTACCGCTTGATACGTCTCCGTCATATCTATAATTTTTATTGTTCCATGCCATTATTCTACAACTTTCATATACTTTTGGCAACTTTTTATATTATTTTTGGGACTAACATATTGATCCAGCGCCCGGTGCCAGTTCATGTTTGTTGCATGTTTTATGTTTCGCAGAAACCCCATATCAAACGGAGTCCAAACGGGATAAAAATGGACGGAGAATATTTTTGGAATATTTGTGACATCTGGGAAGAAGAATCAACGCGAGACGGTGCCCGAGGGGAACACAAGGCAGGGGGCACGCCCCAGGGGGCAGGCGCGCCCCTGACCCTCGTGGGCACCCCGTAAGGCGGTTGACGCTCTTCTTTTGCCGCAAGAAAGCTAATTTTCTGAGAAAAATCTAGGTGAAGGTTTCAACCCAATCGGAGTTACAGATCTCCGGATATATAAGAAACGGTGAAACAGAGCGCAGAAAGAGAGAGAGAGACAGAGAAACAGATCCAAACTCGGAGGGGCTCTCGCCCCTCCCATACCATGGGAGCCAAGGACCAGAGGAGAAACCCTTCTCCCATCTAGGGAGGGGGTCAAGGAAGAAGAAGAAGAAGGGGGGCTCTCTCCCCCTTGCTTCTGGTGGCGCCGGAACGCCGCCGGGGGCCATCATCATCACCGCGATCTACACCAACACCTCCGCCATCTTCACCAACATCTCCATCACCTTCCCCCATCTATATTCAGCGGTCCACTCTCTCGCAACCCGCTGTACCCTCTAATTGAACATGGCGCTTTATGCTTCATATTATTATCCAATGATGTGTTGCCATCCTATGATGTCTGAGTAGATTTTCGTTGTCCTATCGGTGATTGATGAATTGCTATGATTGGTTTAATTTGCTTGTGGTTATGTTGCTGTCCTATGGTGCTCTCCGTGTCGCGCAAGCGTGAGGCATTCCCACTGTAGGGTGTTGCAATACATTCATGATTCGCTTATAGTGGGTTGCTTGAGTGACAGAAGCATAAACCCGAGTAAGGGGGTTGTGGCGTATGGGATAAAGGGGACTTGATGTGTTAATGCTATGGTTGGGTTTTACCTTAATGATCTTTAGTAGTTGCGGATGCTTGCTAGAGTTCCAATCATAAGTGCATATGATCCAAGAAGAGAAAGTATGTTAGCTTATGCCTCTCCCACATAAAACTTGCTATCGGTCTAGTAAAGTAGTTAATTGCTTAGGGACAATTTCACCACTCCTACCACCACTTTTCCACACTCGGTATATTTACTTTATTGCTTCATTATCTAAACAGCCCCTACTTTTTATTTACGTGTTCTTTATTATCTTGCAAACTTATCCAACAACACCTACAAAGTCCTTCTAGTTTCATAGTTGTTCTAGGTAAAGCGAACGTCAAGCGTGCGTAGAGTTGTATCGGTGGTCGATAGAACTTGAGGGAATATTTGTTCTACCTTTAGCTCCTCGTTGGGTTCGACACTCTTACTTATCGAAAGAGGCTACAATTGATCCCCTACACTTGTGGGTTATCACCGCTCGCAAGCAGTAGTACCGCTACCACTTGCGGTAGTACCGCTATCCCTAGCGGTAGTACCGTGAGGTTGAGCGGTAGTACCGTGAGGACGAGCGGTAGTACCGCTCCGGCGGTTCTACTAGCCTTTTGCATCCTCGCTGTTGTTTTTCAAAGGGGTACTTCCGCCCTAGCGGTAGTACCGCTCCTTGGAGCGGTAGTACCGCTCTTTGCGGGCTGTGAGCATAACGGTTGGATTTTTTCCCACCTATAAAAGGGGGTCTTCTTCCCCATTGAACCTTATCCTTTGAGCTCGTGTTCTTCCCCCATTGTTGACCTTCTTCGAGCTTGCTAACTCTCAATCCCTCCTTGGATTCTTGCTAGTTTTTGAGGGAAAAGAGAGAGGAGATCTTCCCTACCAATGTGAGTTTATTGATAATGGGATCGTATCTTCGTATGCTAAGGGTGTTTATAATTACTATGATGTTCAACAAATTGAAGAATTTGTTGCTTTTAAGGGTGCTTATGAAATTGCTTCTTTGATTGAAAAGTATGATGCCACTCTTTACAAATCTGAAAATTTTGCCATACTTGAATATTGTTATGATAATTCTCCGCTGTCCAAGAAGAGACTAATATTTTGCAGGAATCTATGGAAGAAGAAATTGATGAAACTGTGAGCTCATTAGATGAAAAAGATGAGGAGGAGAGCAAAGAACAAAAGGAGGAAGAGCGGATTAGCTACCCGTGCCCACCTTCTAATGAGAGTAACTCTTCAACTCAGACATTGTTTAATTCCCCTTCGTGCTTACCAAAGGATGATTGCTATGATGATTGTTATGATCCCGTTGATTCTCTTGAAATATCCCTTTTAGATGCTGCTTGCTATGCTTGTGGCCAAGATACCAATATGAATTATGCTTATGGAGATGAACTTGCTATAGTTCCTTATGTTAAACATGAAATTGTTGCTATTGCACCCACGCATGATAGTCCTATTATCTTCTTGAATTCTCCCTACTACACTATATCGGAGAAGTTTGTGCTTATTAAGGATTATATTGATGGGTTGCATTTTGCTACTACACATGATGATTTTGATAGATATAATATGCATGTGCTTGCTGCTCCTACTTGCAATTATTATGAGAGAGGAACTATATCTCCACCTCTCTATATTTCCAACACGATAGAATTGCAAGAAACTGCTTATACTATGCATTGGCCTTTACTATGTGTGCATGAATTGTTCTTTTATGACATGCCGATGCATAGGAAGAGAGTTAGCCTTCATTGTTACATGATATATGTTACTTTGTGCTCACTACTAAATCACAAATCGTTGTTAATTAAAATTGGTTTTGATATACCTTGGGATCCGGGTGGATCCATTACTTCAGCACTATATGCCTAGCTTAATGGCTTTAAAGAAAGCGCTACCAGGGAGACAACCCGGAAGTTTTAGAGAGTCATTTATTTCTGTTGAGTGCTTTCATAAAGTTTAAAAACAAAACAATAAAGAGGGGAACCCAAAACTTTTCAAAAAGGAAAGTGAAAGTGAGAAAGACAAGCATTGTTGAAGTGGGGGAGCTCCTTGAACTTTGTTCATGCTCACGGAAACTTTGTGAATCTTAATTACAGAAACTTTTAATCAAAAATAATTATCCCCTTGTACAATTCCATTGTATTATAAAAATAATGTGCAAAGGTTTGCCTTTAGGATGTTTACAATGCTTGTTGGTTTGTACGGTGCAGGGCAGAAACTTTGGCTGTAGTGCGCGATTTTACATTTTTTTTAATGGAACGTCAAACGGTTCTGATTCGTTTTGCAATGTCTTTACGTACAAATTTTTTATTTTTCCTAATTTTGGTAGAATTTTTGGTGTACCAGAAGTATGGTGAATGTTCAGATTACTACAGACTGTTCTGTTTTTGACAGATTCTGTTTTTGATGCATAGTTTACTTGTTTTGATGAAACTATCAATTTCTATCAGTGGATTAAGCCATGGAAAAGTTATATTACAGTAGCTAGAATGCAAAAACAAAATATGAATTGGTTTGCAACAGTACTTAGAGTAGTGATTTTCTTTATTATACTAACGGATCTTACCGAGTTTTCTGTTGAAGTTTTGTGTGGATGAAGTGTTTGATCGAGTAGGTCTTGATATGAGGAAAAGGAAGAGAGGCAAGAGCTCAGGCTTGGGGATGCCCAAGGCATCCCAAGTAAGTATTCAAGGAGACTCAAGCGTCTAAGCTTGGGGATGCCCCGGAAGGCATCCCCTCTTTCTTCAACAAGTATCGGTATGTTTTCGGATTCATTTCGTTCATGCGATATGTGCAAATTTTGGAGCGTCTTTTGCATTTAGTTTTCACTCTTATTTTATGCACCATGCTGGTATGAGATAGTCCATGGTTTATTTATAGAATGATCGTAAGATAGCTAGCAGGATGTTTTCATGGCTTGTCCGTTTTTTGATGCCATTGCTACGCTAGATCATTGCACATCCCGGTACACCGCCGGAGGCATTCATATAGAGTCATATCTTTGTTCTAGTATCGAGTTGTAATATTGAGTTGTAAGTAAATAAAAGTGTGATGATCATCATTAGAGCATTGCCCCCCCCCCCCCAAAAAAAGAGAGGCCAAAGAAGCCTAAATAAAAAAGGGGCCAAAGATGCCCGCAAAAAAAGAAAAAAAATGAAAAAAGTGGGCAATATTACTATCCTTTTACCACACTTGTGCTTCAAAGTAGCACCATGTTCTTCATATAGAGAGTCTCTTGAGTTATCACTTTCATATACTAGTGGGAATACTCATTATAGAACTTGGCTTGTATATTCCGATGATGGGCTTCCTCAAATGCCCGAGGTCTTCATGAGCAAGCAAGTTGGATGCACACCCACTTAGTTTCCAGTTTGAGCTTTCATACACTTATAGCTCTAGTGCATCCGTTGCATGGCAATCCCTACTCCTCGCAGTGACATCAATTGATGGGCATCTCCCTAGCCCGTTGATTAGCCGCGTCGATGTGATACTTTCTTCCTTTTTTTGTCTTCTCCACATAACCCCCATCATATTATTCTATTCCACCCATAGTGCTATGCCCATGGCTTGCGCTCATGTATTGCGTGAGGGTTGAAAAAGCTGAAGCGCGTTAAAAAGTATGAACCAATTGCTTGGCTTGTCATCGGGGTTGTGCATGATGTGAATATTTTGTGTGGTGAAGATGGAGCATAGCCAGACTATATGATTTTGTAGGGATAACTTTCTTTGGCCATGTTATTTTGAAAAGACATGATTGCTTTATTAGTATACTTGAAGTACTATTGTTTTTATGTCAAATGATAGACTATTGCCTTGAATCACTCGTGTCTTAATATTCATGCCATGATTAGATTACATGATCAAGATCATGCTAGGTAGCATTCCACATCAAAAATTATCTTTTTTATCATTTACCTACTCGAGGACGAGCAGGAATTAAGCTTGGGGATGCTGATACGTCTCCATCGTATCTATAATTTTTTATTGTTCCATGTCATTATTCTACAACTTTCATATACTTTTGGCAACTGTTTATATTATTTTTGGGACTAACATATTGATCCAGTGCCCAGTGCCAGTTCCTATTTGTTGCACGTTTTATGTTTCGCAGAAACCCCATATCAAACGGAGTCCAAACGGGATAAAAACGAACGGAGAATATTTTTGGAATATTTGTGACATCTGGGAAGAAGAATCAACGCGAGACAGTGCCCGAGGGGGCCACGAGGCAGGGGGCGTGCCCCGGGGGGGCAGGTGCGCCCCTGACCCTCGTGGGCACCCCGTAAGGCGGTTGACGCTCTTCTTTTGCCGCAAGAAAGCTAATTTTTGGAGAAAAATCTGGGCGAAGGTTTCAACCCAATCGGAGTTACGGATCTCCGGATATATAAGAAACGGTGAAACAGAGCGCAGAAACAGAGAGAGACAGAGAGACATATCCAATCTCGGAGGGGCTCTCGCCCCTCCCATACCATGGGAGCCAAGGACCAGAGGGGAAACCCTTCTCCCATCTAGGGAGGAGGTCAAGGAAGAAGAAGAAGAAGGGGGGCTCTCTCCCCCTTGCTTCCGGTGGCGCTGGAACACCGTCGGGGGCCATCATCATCACAGCGATCTACACCAACACCTCCGCCGTCTTCACCAACATCTCCATCACCTTCCCCCATCTATATTCAGCGGTCCACTCTCCCACAACCCGTTGTACCCTCTACTTGAGCATGGTGCTTTATGCTTCATATTATTATCCAATGATGTGTTGCCATCCTATGATGTTTGAGTAGATTTTCGTTGTCCTATCGGTGATTGATGAATTGCTATGATTGGTTTAATTTGCTTGTGGTTATGTTGCTCTCCTATGGTGCTCTCCGTGTCGTGCAAGCATGAGGGATTCCCGCTGTAGGGTGTTGCAATACGTTCATGATTCGCTTATAGTGGGTTGCTTGAGTGACAGAAGCATAAACCCGAGTAAGGGGGTTGTGGCGTATGGGATAAAGGGGACTTGATGTGATAATGCTATGGTCGGGTTTTACCTTAATGATCTTTAGTAGTTGCGGATGCTTGCTAGAGTTCCAATCATAAGTGCATATGATCCAAGAAGAGAAAGTATGTTAGCTTATGCCTCTCCCACATAAAACTTGCTATCGGTCTAGTAAAGTAGTTAATTGCTTAGGGACAATTTCACCACTCCTACCACCACTTTTCCACACTCGCTATATTTACTTTATTGCTTGTTTATCTAAACAGCCCCTACTTTTTATTTACGTGTTCTTTATTATCTTGCAAACTTATCCAACAACACCTACAAAGTCCTTCTAGTTTCATAGTTGTTCTAGGTAAAGCGAATGTCAAGCGTGCATAGAGTTGTATCGGTGGTCGATAGAACTTGAGGGAATATTTGTTCTACCTTTAGCTCCTTGTTGGGTTCGACACTCTTACTTATCGAAAGAGGCTACAATTGATCCCCTACACTTGTGGGTTATCACCGCTCGCAAGCAGTAGTACCGCTACCACTTGCGGTAGTACCGCTATCCCTAGCGGTAGTACCGTGAGGACGAGCGGTAGTACCGCTCCGGTGGTTCTACTGGCCTTTTGCCTCCTCGCTGTTGTTTTTCAAAGGGGTACTACCACCCTAGCGGTAGTACCGCTCTATGCGGGCTGTGAGCATAACGGTTGGATTTTTCCCCACCTATAAAAGGGGGTCTTCTTCCCATTGAACCTTATCCTTTGAGCTCATGTTCTTCCCCCATTGTTGACCTTCTTCGAGCTTGCTAACTCTCAATCCCTCCATGGATTCTTGCTAGTTTTTGAGGGAAAAGAGAGAGGAGACCTAGATCCACATTTCCACCAATCACTTTCTCCTCTATGTGAGGGGAACCCCTTGGATCTAGTTCTTGGTGTTCTCCTTCTTGTTCTTCCTCTCATTTTCCTCCCTAGCATTAGTTGCTTCGGTGGGATTTGAGAGAGAAGGACTTGGGCACTCCGTGTGCCCTTGCCATTGCATTTGGTGCATCGGTTTGAGTTCTCCACGTGATACGTGGAAGTTACAAGTTGAGAAACTTATTACTCTTGGGTGCTTGGTACCCTTGAGCTTGTTCCTCTTGGGTGCTTGGGCGCCCTAGACGGTTGAGGTCACCTCGGAACCATATTCCATTGTGGTGAAGCTTCGTGGTGTCGTTGAGAGCCTCCAATTAAGTTCTGGAGATAGCCCCAACCTTGGTGGTGTAAAGCTCCGGGCAAGCATCGGGGTCTCCAATTAGGTTGTGGAGATCTCCCTGAGCAATTTGTACGGGTTCGGTGACCGCCCTCAAGGTTCCCTTAGTGGAATCACGGCATCTTGCATTGTGCGAGGGCGTGAGGAGATTACGGTGGCCCTAGTGGCTTCTTTGGGAGCATTGTGCCTCCACACCGCTCCAAATGAAGATTAGCATCCGCAAGGGTGTGAACTTCGGGATACATCGTCGTCTCCGCGTGCCTCGGTTATCTCTTACCCGAACCCTTTACTTATGCACTTCACTTTGTGATAGCCATATTGTTTCTTGTCATATATCTTGCTATCACTTTGTTGTTTATCTTGCTTAGCATAAGTTGTTGGTGCACATAGGTGAGCCTAGTTGTTGTAGTTTTGTGCTTGACAAATTAACCGCTAGGTTTATTCCGCATTTGTTCGAGCCTAAACCGTAATTATTTTAAAGCGCCTATTCACCCCCCCCTAGGAGACATCCTCGATCTTTCAATATGTATCAGAGACTCATCTCTCTTTTTAGGGCTTAACCGCCTAGAGAGTAAAGATGTCGACTAGGGGATTAGGATTCTCTGACACTCTTAGTTTCGATGGCACAAATTTTGATGCTTGGGTAATTCGCATGCTTAATCTCTTTAGGGTCATGGACCCAAATTTAGAGCGAATTGTAGATATGGGTTTTTCTCCTCCAAAGGATCCCCAAATATTATCTTTAGAGGATGAGAAAAACTCTTATCTCAATGCTCAAGCTTCTAATGTGCTTTTCGATGCTTTGAGCAATGGAGTTATATTTCAACTCATGCCATTTCGGGATGCTCATGAGTTGTGGACAAAGCTTCAAGTTAAATATGGCGTGTCCAAGATTTGTGGGGATGCTTGTTGTCCCTCCACCTCCGGCCGTGTTGCTTTCCCAACTTCTACTACATCATCCACATGTGGTTTGCCACAAGGTAATGATATGGTGAGTAGTGGTGGTCATTGCAATGATGATAGTGTGCTTATCATTGATGACTCTTCATCACTATCTTATTGCAATGCTCCATCTTTGGACTTTAACACTTCGTGCACCTTACATGTTTCTCATGATTGTGTTGATAATTCGTGCATATCATGTAGAAATTGCTTGACTAAATCTCATGATGATATGCTTGCTATATCTTGTTGCCATGATAAAAATGCATGTATTTCCTCGAGTTGTTGTGCTAACAATGTAGAGGAAACCCAACACTCCATGGAACAAGATGTGGTCTTGAATGGTGCTTCAAGGGATCCTTCGTCATCATCTATTGCATTTTGCCTTATGGCCAAGGCTTCAAAGGTATCTCCCACTTTGAATCCCAATATATCTTGTGATGATATTGATGATGGCAAGAGTGATGATGATGTCGATTATGATGAAGAGAATGATGATGTTTCCTCCTTAAAAATTAAGGGGGGAATGATTTTTAAAGCTCTTCACAAAAATAAACTTTCTCACTCCAACTTCATGGAAATCATGTCTATTGCCATTGAGGGCAAGAAATACATTGAGGAGTTGGAATCTCATCTAGAGGATCATGAGGTCACCATTGAGAAAATGGAAGCTCATGAGCATGATTACGCAAATGAGACCGCGGACCTCTCTCAAGCTCTTGAACTAGAACAAACCACCAAAGAATCTCTTGAGGAGACTTTTTATCTAGAATTATCTAGAGTGAGGGAATCTCATGATAGAGCACTTGAGGTGGCCAATGATTTCAAAACTAAAAATTCTAAGCTTGAAGTTGCTCATGCTAGACTCCTTGAGGATTTTGAGCACCTCGAAAATGGCTCAAGGGTCATCAAGGGTGAGCTCATCAAACTCAGCGAGTCTCATGCGCAACTTTAAGCTTCTTATTTAAAAGAGCTTGGCAAGTTTTCCTCTCCTATTGTTGTTAATGATGATTCTTGTGCTACTAACTCTATTACTTGTGAAGCATCCATTTTGAAGGAGAATGTTGAGCTACGGGCTCAACTTGAGTTGCTATGTAGCAATTATGGGAAATTGGAAGAAAGCCATGAAAAGCTCTCAAGCTCTCATGATGATCTTCTAGTATCCCATAATGTGCTAAAGATAGCTCATGAGGCCATGATTGCTAAGGTAACATCTAGTGAGCCTCATGAGGATACTAGCACTAATTTTAGTCAAAATGCTATATTGCCTTGTGCTAGTCCTCGTGATTCATCCATGCATAACATTGGTACATCTTGTGATGAATTGCTTTCCTTGCCTTGTTGCTCTAACGATGAAGCTTATACTTCCTCTAGTGCTTTTGTTGCGACTAACCATGTAGAGGAAGTCAATGAGCTCAAGGCCCAAGTCACTTCTTTGAAGACTTGGAAAAGTGTCATGAAGGGAAGGCCACACTCAACAATATCTTGAGTGTGCAAAAATCCCCCAATGACAAAGGTGGACTTGGATTCAACTCCAATAAGAAGAAGAAGAAGTCCAAGAGAAACAAGAAGAAGGGCCAAGGACAACTCAAGAATTCGGCCAAGATTATTTGCTTCAAGTGCAAAATTGAAGGGCATCATGTTAGATCTTTCCCATTGAAGAAGAAGGCCATTAGTGACAAGCAACAAGGGAAGAGGCCACAAGTTCAGTCTCATGCTCAACCTCGAGTTGAAGAAAGGCCACTTCCCAACAAGACTCAAGTTAATTCTTCTCTTGTTGAGAAATCAAGTGAGAAGAAAATGAAGAGTAGACGTTGCTACTTATGTCGTGAGAAAGGTCACGTCGCTTCTTCATGCACTTGTGGTAACTTATCCAACCCAATTATTATTGATAATATCTATTCTCTTTGGAAGGATAAGGTTGGCAATGTGTTTGCCAAGTTTGTTGGTACTCAAAGTGGTGTCAAGAAAAGAACCATTTGGGTTGCCAAGCCTATTGTGACTAACCTCTTAGGACCCAACTTGGTTGGGGACCAACAAGTTCAAACTTGATCAATAGGTGTTGTTGGAGGGCATTGGAGACTTGGCTACATTATGAAGAATTAAGGGGACTTCATCATTCTTATTGTCTCAGGCCAAGTCAATTAGGAGTCTCAAGTTTCTATGTTATATCCAATGTTCCTCCTTGCGGTAACTCGTACTTAAATTGTTTACATTGATAGTTACTTGCCCTTAGCATGTTGTGGTTTTGTACCTTGCGTGTGTTTGTATATGATGTGTTTCCAATTTGCTTAACTTGAGTAATCAAGTTTGTGTATGTTGGTTTGCACATCATGTACGTGTGTGTCGTGCGTTGAGCCTTTGTGCATCTTGTTTGTTTCTTAGTTGGCTCTTGTGAGAGATTAATGGAATATCCCATTGTGGGGGAGTGATGTGCTTTGTGCACCTCACAATCCTATAAATGTGTGTACATGAGGAATACCATCTAGTATTGATATTACAAGATTATCTAGCCACTATGTGGTATGTCTTCTCATGAGAAATTCAAATTCTAAATAGTCCATTAATCATCTCTTGTTGGATCCTCTTGTTGCCTCTTGTTAAGTTTTTATTGGTATCACATTATGGGGGAGTAATATGCTATGTGCATACTACAAGCCTAGAAAATGTGTACATTTGAGATTTTGTCACCTAGAATTGATGTTGTAAATTATCTTGTTCCTAGGTGGCATGTTAGCTCTACAAGTTGCAATTTGCTTGTGTTTGGTGTGAAGATGATGTCGGATATCCTTGCTATCTACCACCGGGAATTACTTCCAAATACTTCTTGTCTTTTGACAATTGGTACTCACTTGTGTGGTAGAAATTATTGATCATCTTTACTTTGGCCTTTGCTTTTATTTGCTTTATCTCTTGCCTAAATTGTGTCAACTCCCATTGCCTTCCGTGCCTCTTGAGGATCTTGTTATGGTCTTGTTCTTGTCTAGTGTTTCCTTGATATAGTGAAAGTGGTGATCCCACCTTGTGCATTTTGTATTCAAATGCAAATAATCTATAATGCACAACTCATGGGGGAGCTATCCTATTTTCTCTAAAACACTCATCTTGTGATCCATATTAAGTGTGTGTTGGTGGATGGCAAGTCGTTTCTTTTGGTACTTTGTGCCATCATGAAACTTTGTAGAGAGCTTGGTTTGTTTGGAACCATCCTCTCCTTTGGGAGTTTGACATCTTTTTGTGTGTGTTCCAATGGATATCTCATTCCTTGATGTATCTTTTAATGATATCTTCCAAGTGATGATTTCTCCATTTGGTATCCTTTTCACTTTGTATTCCTTTTTCATTAAGTGTCGGTTCTTGAAACTCTTGAGCATGCATATTAACTTAATGTAGTTCCTTTGGCATGTTTTGTTTCTTTGACCCAATATATAGGGGAAACTCCACCAAGTCTCAAATCGGATGAGATGTGTATGAAATTCATTTTCATATCTATATGCACATATTTATGTGGAGATTGTCCTATGTATTGGTGTTTCTAACTCTTTGGTCCCAATGAGTTTGGGTACCATTTTGTTTGTGTTGTTGTTCTAGAAACAATTGGAGATGCATTGGATGCTCGGCTCATTCAAAAGGAAGGTGTTGTGACCATGTGCTTATTGGAGTCAAGCTAGGATGTTAAATGAACTACTTTCTACCTTCAATTGGTATCTACTACATCCTTCCAATGCTATCTCTGTAACAAGTATCATAATCTACTACATGCACACATTATTGCATCAATCGTGTGTAGGTTGTATCATGGCATGTTATTCTTTCTTTCTTGTGATACTTGTTTCCTTTCTCAAAGCATCCCAACAATGATCTCTTGTTGCTAGTTGTGATGTCTTTGATGGTTGTGTGGTAGGAATTCATTTATATACAATAAGACCATATCTAGCCTTGTGCTATGCTTCCAAGCACATATCTTATTGGTATATGCATGACTTCCTTTTGGATATCTTGTTCCTTCGTGTTGTAAATATTTCGGGTGTACATCCTTCTATGTAGATATATATCATCATGATTTCGTCTACCTAGACCCTTATACACTTGAGAGAAATTACATCTCTAGATGATATCCTTTCTTTCACGTCCACCTTGTCTTTCTTATGTTATTTCTTTGGTGGCTCCGTGAAAGCTTTTGCCTTGAGTGCGTGTCTTATCTCGTTGCATCTTGATGCACTCTTGTGTGGTGAAGATTATTTTCCTCATGCTTGTCTTGACGAGGCTTTTGCCATCTTAATTGGTATCCCCTGTCTTGATGAGGCTTATGCTTTCTATCTTCACCTTGGGTTGTCACAAGTGTTGGTTATTCATTTTGCATATTTAGTGTGCTTGTGAACCCATTTGCTTAGTTGTGTGTGGGAATGAAAGGTTTTGCACCGTGTGTCTCATTCATTCGAGACTGTGTTGATGCTTATGCTCATCCGTATATTAGTCTTCTCATGTGCTTTGCCATGACTCACACACATCATTTTGGTTGAGCCTATTCTTAAGTTGCCTCTTTTACATGTTGCTCAACCATGTGTTTGTTGCATGTGCTAGGCTTAGTTTCCTTTATGCTCACTTGCACTTGTTGTGTGTTTCTATTGATTTTGGGGGAGCTATGATCCTATTTTGTGCACTTTGTATCCAAATACAAAAATTATTATGTGTGCACAAGTCATGGGGAGCTTCTCTAGCTTCTTTAGAACACTCCTTTGCTCATATCATAATATCCTTCATTGATGTGGCCCATGGATCTATGGTCTAGTTGGTTCAATTGATATCCTTTGATTGCTTGCTTCAATTGGTATCTTTTGATTGCTCGATTGCTTGTTTCTCTCTTTGTTATGTCTTTGTGGCATATCATTCTTTTGCAATCTTTGGGCCTCAATATAGTTTGTCTTCCTCCAAGTATTTACCGTTGGATATGTGTATTGCATTCCACTCTCTTGTTGAGAGATACACAATTTATGGAGGAACACTCTTTACATTGGCCTTCTAAGCTTTTCACCCATTTTGGTAATCGATGCCAATGGGGGGAGTTTCAGAGAGTTTTGTGGAGAAGTCTTCAGAGTTTTCTCCTTGCTTTGGTTTTGGTTCCTAAGCATTTGCATCCCATTCTCATGCATCATTGGTTGTTGCATTGCATGGTGATGCATAACTCCTTGTATAAACTCTCTTGAAAGTTGTAACATCCCAAATTTTCAATTTGGATGTTATACATTAGAACATCATTGCATACCATATTTTATTGCATTTTGATTTGATCCTAAAAATTCCACGCAACTCAAGGACCCACGGAGAGAGTTGGGGATTTCAATTTATTTCATATTCGAGTTTTTCTCGAATTTTTGAAAAGAGGATCGTTTGATTTTAATTATTTTTCTCTGAAATATTTCTATTATAAAAAAATAAAAGAGAGAGGATAAAATGATTTCCTCAAAATAAATAAATATCAGAGATTTAATATTAAAATCAAATAAGATTTTTATTCGGAGTTTTATCGCTATTTTATTTGAATTAGGAAAAATATGCATTTCTCAAAATTGCATTTTAGGCCCAAATAAATGTTCACCTTGTCCGGCTTATTTTTAGAAGACGGGGAAAATTTATTTCGGGATTTTTGGAGTCCGTTTAGTATTTCTTTTCTTTCTTTTTCTACACGTCGTAATTATTTAAAAAAAAAGTCAAACCGACTCCGGGCCGTACCCAGCCAGGACTCTTCGGGCCGGCCCCTTTATAAGCCGCCCCGCCCCGAGGCGCCGAACCCACCACCGCCGCAGCCCGCCCCGCGCCCCAAACCCTAACCCTAGCCGCCCGCCGCCCGCGCCGCCACCCCGCGCCGCCCCGCCGCCGACCGCCGCCGCCGGAGCCGCCGCGCCATCGCCCGCCGGAGTTCGAGGTAGCCGCCGGTTTAAAAAAAACGATTGGTTTTATTTCGTAAACCTAGTTTTTGTTCGGTTCGATTTATTTTTATTGGTTTAGTTATTTAGCGAACGCTCGTTCGTTCGTTCGTTTTAACGAACGGTTTTCACCGTTTAACCGCAGACAGCGAACGCTCATTCGTTAGCCTGTTCGTCAGTTTTTCTTTTTCTCGGATTTTCCGCGATTATTTTCGATCGCGATTTCTGATCCGATTTTCATTCTAATATAACTTTTCGCTCGTTTATCGGAATCAGGCGATTCAAACGCCTAGAGTTTCGTCTCGAAACCCTCTTTCTGTTTAACCAACTTAAACAAGTTGTTGCTACTATAAAATTTGACTTTATTTCAAATTAGTAAATGAAGCTTGTTTCTTTCGCCGTTTGAGTTTTGTTGCTTCGTTCGATTTGATTCTTTTTGCAAACCGGAGTTCTTAAGTTGAACTTTATGGTTAGATCTCTTATTTTGAGTTTTACCCGTGCACCCTTGCTTGATTGCTTATGTATGTATTGTTTGTTTGCGATAGAGTATCCGGAGTGCGAAGCGTGCTACTACGAGTCTCTAGGTTTCACGGATCATCAGCAAGGCAAGTAACACTTTGATCATACCTCTTTACCACCCAGTTTTATTGCATTAGATCAACCCTCAAACTATTGCATGGTTAGGAACTGTTTAACATGTGGGTTTTGGTAAGTAGATGAGGTAGTACCTATTGCCCTGTTTATTATCAAACCGTTGGGAGTTACTTCTACGTTTGCTTATATTGCTATGCTATGCTCGTAGACGTGGATTGGGTTTGAGTGAATTTCCATGACAGATGTGAGGATGTTAATTAATGTTTCAACTTAAGGTGGTTATTTTAATTCACATCTGGGTGGATTGAGGCACCTGGGGAACCCAGTGTTTCCTGTATTTTTGGATATCCCGGAGTACCCGTGGGATTATCCTATGGACCGCCACCCAGGCTCAAAGGGATCAAGAGATTATTCATGCTAGAAACTTCCGTGTGCATCCACAAGCTATTATGGGCTCTAGCATAGTTGAGTAGGTTACATGATCTCTTGAAGACGTGGGCTAGCAGATGTAGGGGAAAGTAGGTGTAACTATCCACCCGGAGTAAAGAGTTATTGTTTCTGAAAGACTGTGTCTCGGTCATCCATTTCTCAAACACCATGTAGTGCGAGAAATCAAACGGAGGAGATCGAGTCTTGTGGGGAAAAGTGCGCAAACCTCTGCAGAGTGTACAAACTAATCATGGTTAGCCGTGTCCCCGGTTATGGACATCTTGAGTATCTAGTTCTTGGATTATCATGTGAATCTCATCATCATGTTACTTAATTTAATTTGATTGGTTTAATCACGTTCTTAATTCGGATTGAGTTGGAGGTACCTTCTCAATGTTTAACAACCACCATGATAGTTAAATAAAATTTATTCCTTTGTTGTAGGGAAAAATTGGCTTTTCGCAAACTGTAACCATAGAGCTTTCCACCAGCCATATGTGCATGTAGTGATAGCATTATTCTGTTCATTACTCTCTATGTGTTACTTTGCCAGCATATTCCATGTGCTGACCCGTTTTTGGGCTGCAACGTTCATGTTGCAGACTTTTCAGACGACGAGTAAGGAGCCTTAGGTCGTGGTCTTATACTCAGTGATGCCGTTGGAGTTGATGGACTCACTTTATATTCCAAGCCTTCCACTGTTATCGTATTTAGATTGCCTTAAGCCATATTTATTGTAGTAAGTTCTCTCTTGAGACTATTCGATGTAATAAGTGTGTGATTGCTACTCTGTTATAAATCCTTCAAGTACTGTGCGTGTCAGTATTACCGATCCAGGGATGACACTGATGCACAGAGACTAGACTGTTTGAGGTCTGGTCGCTACAAAGATGGTATCAGAGCACACGCTGACTGTAGGACACGACCACTAAGCTAAAGCCCTAGATCACTACTCTCTTCTCATTTCTAACTCCTCTCCATTTTCTACTCTTTAGGATGGCGGATGCAAGGATTAAGTTCATGCAACCGGATGAAGACACCCCATTTGGACGCCACTTGAAGGAAGTTACTAAGTACCTGAACATTGGAATACCAAGCTTCACCGGGACCTACAACGCCACTTTACCAGAAGAGGAGCGCTGGATGATTCAAGTTCAAGTTCCAGGAAGGACGTTCACGCCAGTCACTGAGCCCATAGAGTTTTCTTTCGATGCACCAACCTGGAGTCTAGGAAAGAGTATGGCAGCTCACATTACCATGGGACGCATTGGAGAAGTTTACCACAATGACCTCAAGGATACAATCTACCAGATTTGTGGGCGCCGAGACGAGCAATGGGAGATGATCAGTACCAGGAAGGATAGATCGATTGCCTCTTTCATCCAGGAGTTAAACCAGCACATTCGACGCCAGGAGAACCAGATGTGCGCAGGCATGGAGGATTTGAAGAAGGCAATGACAAGGATCACAGAGCTGGAGGAAGAACTCAAGGCTACACGCGAGGATTATATGGAGGAAATCATCGCACTAGTAGAGAAGAATGGCGACCTGACAAAGAAGCTAGGAGTATTCATGGGAGACCCTGCGCCAGGAGGAGAAGATGACAGTTCCACTTGCCCGGAGAACTATATCATTATCGACGACACCGACTCGGACCCTGACGATAGCGATGATGACTATGTTGATGAAGCTGGAGCGGATATCATGGAGTCTTTGACCGATCAATTTTTCTAATCGACCACCATATCAGTAGTAGTATTCCACCATGTATATAGTATAGTCCAAACACTTTTGTAACGATAGTTCTAGACCGATTGTATGCCCTTGTTTGATTGATTGAGTGATATGTTTGTGTTTGTCTCATGTGCATATGGGTAGTGTTTTCCCTCTAGACCTCATTCTATTCTGTTTTCTCATCTTTTCTAAACCCAGCATATGCCTCCGAGACGCGACAATGGATTTGCTTTCCCACCGGAGCTCACTCAGTTGATCCAGCAGCAGAATGCATTGATGCAGATACTAGTCCAGAATCAGAACCAGGGGAACAACAACAACAACAACAACAACAACAACAACAACAACAACAACAACAACAACAACAACAACAACAACAACCCACCACCACCCGCCCACCAGTTGACCACTTAGCCCGTTTTCTTAGGCTGAATCCACTGGTGTTCTCCAGTAGCACTGAGCCGATTGTTGCAGATGATTGGCTTCGCAAGATTGATAGGGATTTGACCACTGCAGGATGCACAGATGCGGAGAGAGTGCGTTTTGCCGCACATCAGCTTGATGGACCCGCAGCATCTTGGTGGGAGAATTTCATAGTCACTTACCCTATTGACACTGTGACATGGGACCAGTTCCAGCAGGCTTTTCGCACTGCCCATGTTTCAGCAGGAGCTATGGCCATGAAGAAGCATGAGTTTCGCAACTTATGCCAAGGAGGGTGCACTGTTGGCCAATATGTGGATGACTTTAGTAAGTTAGCACGTTATGCCCCAGATGACGTCGCTACAGATGCAGCTAAGAAGGAGAAGTTTCTGGAAGGACTGAATGATGGCTAAGCATGCAGTTGATGGTGGAAAATTTCAATAACTACCAGGAGTTGGTGGATAGAGCTCTCATGCTTGAAGGGAAGCAGCAACAGATTGAGAGCCGTAAGAGGAAGTATGGACAAGGAAAGTACAGTACAGGAGCTCATCAGAAGCCTCGTTTTACCCCGAACTCAGGAGGACACCTTCAGCATAACCACGGAGGTCACAATCACAATGGAGGGAGCTCGCACAATCATAGTGGCCCCAAGAATGGCAATGGGAACGGAGGAAGCAACGGACAGAACCGTACCAACCCATCAACCCCAGCCAAGAGGGATCTGAGCCACACTACTTGTTTCAAGTGCCAAAAGAATGGACATTATGCAACTGAATGTCCGGAAGCTAAGAATGGAAATGGCAATGGAAGCTCGGGGAAGAAGCCGAACCCTTTCAACAGGGGACAGGTGAACCACGTTAACGTGGAGGAGGTTGAAGCACAGCCTGATGCAGTAATAGGTAAGTTTTTGGTTAAGTCATTTACTACAATCGTTCTTTTTGATACTGGTGCATCACATTCATACATATCAAGGGGATTTGTGGATAAGTATAAGTTGCCCACCAAAGTTCTTAGAACACCTATGTTAGTAACCTCGCCAGGAGCAGAGTATATGGCAAGCCAAGGATGTTTTCAGATGCCATTGGCCATAGGTAGGCATGTTTTCCCCTCAGACCTAATAGTTTTGGAGTCGCAAGGTTTGGATGTGGGAAGGGATTGGCTATCGATGTATGGAGGAAACATCGATTGCGCCAGTAAGATGATCTTGCTTACTACCCCGGAAGGAAGAAGGATTAAGTATGTATCCCGGCATGTGCCGAAGAGGACTCAAGTCAATTCCTTATCAGGAGTTGTACAGGAGGAAGTACCAGTGGTGAAAGATTTCCCTGACGTATTTCCAGAGGAGTTGCCAGGCATGCCACCAGATAGAGACATTGAGTTTTTGATTGAGCTTTTGCCAGGCACAGGGCCGATATCTAAGAGACCGTACAGGATGCCCGCTAAGGATTTGGAAGAAATTAAGAAGCAGATTAAGGAGTTACTGGATAAAGGATATATTCGCCCAAGTTCGTCACCTTGGGGATCACCAGTACTTCTAGTGGAGAAGAAAGATGGATCGTTGAGGATGGTTGTTGATTATCGTGGATTGAATGAGGTGACGATCAAGAACAAGTACCCACTACCGATGATCAATGATTTATTTGACCAGTTGCAAGGAGCTAAAGTGTTTTCTAAAATCGATCTGCGATCAGGGTACCACCAGCTGAAGATTCGAGAGCAGGATATACCTAAGACAGCTTTTACAACGAGGTACGGGCTGTATGAGTACACCGTTATGTCATTTGGTCTGACTAACGCACCTGCCTATTTTATGAACATGATGAACAAAGTGTTTATGGAGTTTTTGGATAAGTTCGTCGTAGTGTTCATTGATGATATTCTGGTCTATTCGAAGAATGAAGAAGAGCATAAGGAGCATTTGCGTTTGGTACTTGGAAAGCTCAGAGAACATCAGTTATATGCCAAGTTCAGCAAGTGCGAGTTTTGGTTAAAGGAAGTTGGATTCCTTGGACATGTTATATCCGGAGAAGGAATAGCAGTAGATCCCACCAAGGTTAACACTGTGACAAATTGGGAATCACCCACGTCAGTTGGAGAGATCCAGAGTTTTCTTGGACTCACAGGATACTACCGGAGATTCATTGAGAATTTCTCGAAGATTGCAAAACCTATGATGGAATTGTTGAAGAAGGACACCAAATTCAATTGGACTGAGGAATGTGAGGCCAGTTTTCAGGAGTTGAAAAGACGCTTGGTTACATCACCAGTGTTGATTCTACCAGGTCAATGCAAAGATTATGAAGTGTATTGCGACGCTTCACGTCGAGGACTTGGAGCCGTACTTATGCAGGAGGGAAGAGTTGTTTCATATGCCTCACGACAGCTTAAACTCCATGAGTTGAATTATGCTACACATGATTTGGAGTTAGCAGCCGTAGTGCATGCGTTGAAGACATGGAGACATTTTCTCATCGGAAACCATTGTGAGGTGTACACGGATCACAAGAGTTTGAAGTACATTTTCACGCAGAAGGAGTTGAATCTCAGGCAAAGGAGATGGTTGGAGCTCATTAAGGATTATGATATGAGATTGCATTATCACCCAGGGAAGGCTAATGTAGTAGCTGATGCGTTGAGCCGCAAGAGCCATGTCAACACACTCATGACCGGAGCGTTACCCAAGGAGTTAGCAGAAGACCTTTGCGAGCTGCGTTTGGAGATAGTTCCAAAAGGTTATGTAGCAGCCTTGGAAATCCAGTCTACCTTGATGGATAAGATCAGAGAAGCTCAGAAGACGGACAAGGAGATTGCCGAGATAAAGGAAAGGATGAGTAAAGGAAAGGCTAAAGGATTTCGTGAGGATGAGCACGATACCTTATGGTTTGAGGACCGCGTATATGTGCCCAATGATCAGGAGATCAGGAAGTTGATTCTGCAAGAGGCCCATGATTCACCATATTTGATTCACCCAGGAAATACCAAGATGTACTTGGATTTAAAGGACAGTTTCTGGTGGACCGGAATGAAGAAGGATATTGCGGAGTATGTAGCAGTTTATGATGTATGTCAGAGAGTGAAGGCAGAACATCAGAAGCCAGCTGGATTGCTACAGCCATTGCCTATACCCGAATGGAAGTGGGGTAAACTAGGCATGGATTTTATCACGGGATTACCCAGGACTCGTTCAGGCTATGACTCGATATGGGTTGTAGTCGATCGTTTGACGAAAGTAGCTCATTTCATCCCCGTGAAGACCACTTACACCAGTGCTAAGTTGGCAAAGATATACATGACAAGGATCGTATGTCTGCATGGAGTTCCGAGGACCATTGTATCAGATAGAGGAGCCCAGTTTAGTTCAAAGTTTTGGAATCAGTTGCATGAAACTTTGGGAACCAGACTAGAGTTCAGTACAGCTTTTCACCCGCAAACAGATGGACAGACTGAAAGAGTAAATCAGATTCTGGAGGACATGTTGAGAGCTTGTGCGCTAGACTATGGATCTAGCTGGGACGATAATTTGCCTTATGCAGAGTTCTCTTATAACAACAGTTATCAAGCCAGTTTGAAGATGGCCCCTTTCGAATGTTGTACGGAAGGAGGTGCAAAACACCGTTGTTGTGGGACGAAGTTGGAGACCAACAGTTGTTTGGAACAGATTTGATTAAAGAGTCTGAAGAGAAGGTTAAGTTGATTCGCGATAGACTCAAGGTAGCCCAATCCAGGCAGAAGAGTTACGCGGATTCTAAACGCAAGGAGACAAACTACGAAGTCAGAGACAGAGTGTATCTTCGAGTATCACCACTTCGAGGAGTGAAGCGCTTTGGAGTTAAGGGAAAGTTAGCACCACGTTTTGTGGGACCATACAGAGTTTTGGAACGTATGGGAGAAGTTGCCTACAAGTTGGAATTACCCGAAGGATTGTCCGGAGTTCACGATGTCTTCCACGTTTCTCAGTTGAAGAAGTGTCCCGCAGAGATGGCTGATATTCCTCTGAGAGATACAGTACCGCTGGAAGCGATACAGTTGCATAGCGATCTGACCTATGAAGAGAAACCAGTCAAGATACTCGAGTTAGCCAGCCGAGTTACACGCAACAAAGTAACCAAGTTCTGCAAAGTTCAGTGGAGTCACCATACTGAGGATGAAGCCACTTGGGAAAGAGAGGAAGACCTATGGAAGGATCACTCTCACCTATTTTCTAGCCAACCCGAATCTTGAGAGCGAGATTCATCTTAAGGGGGGTAGGTTTGTAACATCCCAAATTTTCAATTTGGAATGTTATACATTAGATCATCATTGCATACCATATTTTATTGCATTTTGATTTGATCCTAAAAATTCCACGCAACTCAAGGACCCACGGAGAGAGTTGGGGATTTCAATTTATTTCATATTCGAGTTTTTTTCAATTTTTGAAAAGAGGATCGTTTGATTTCAATTATTTTTCTCTGAAATATTTCTTTTATAAAAAATAAAAGAGAGAGGATAAAATGACTTCCTCAAAATAAAGAAATATAAGAGATTTAATATTAAAATCAAATAAGATTTTTATTCGGAGTTATATCGCTATTTTATTTGAATTAGGAAAAATATGCATTTTTCGAAATTGCATTCTAGGCCCAAATAAATGTTCACCTTGTCCGACTTATTTTTAGAAGACGGGGAAAATTTATTTCGGGATTTTTGGAGTCCATTTAAGTATTTCTTTTCTTTCTTTTTCTGCACGTCAGAATTATTTTAAAAAAAGTCAAACCGACTCCGGGCCGTACCCGGCCAGGACTCTTCGGGCCGGCCCCTTTATAAGCCGCCCCGCCCCGAGCCGCCGAAGCCCACTAGTGCCGCAGCCCGCCCCGCGCCCCAAACCCTAACCCTAGCCGCCCGCCGCCCGCCGCCCGCGCCGCCACCCCGCGCCGCCCCGCCGCCCTTCGCCGCCGACCACCGCCGCCGGAGCCGCCGCGCCGTCGCCCGCCGGAGTTCGAGGTAGCCGCCAGTTTAAAAAAACGATCGGTTTTATTTCGTAAACCCTAGTTTTTGTTCGGTTTGGTTTATTTTTATTGGTTTAGTTATTTAGCGAACGCTCGTTCGTTCGTTCGTTTTAACGAACGGTTTTCACCGTTTAACCGCAGACAGCGAACGCTCATTCGTTAGCCTGTTCATCAGTTTTTCTTTTTCTCGGATTTTCCGCGATTATTTCCGATCGCGATTTCTGATCCGATTTTCGTTCTAGTATAACTTCTCGCTCCTTTATCGGAATCAGGTGATTCAAACGCCTAGAGTTTCGTCTCGAAACCCTCTTTCTGTTTAATCAACTTAAACAAGTTTTTGCTACTATAAAATTTGACTTTAGTTCAAATTAGTAAACGAAGCTTGTTTCTTTCGCCGTTTGAGTTTTGTTGCTTCGTTCGATTTGATTCTTTTTGCAAACCGGAGTTCTTAAGTTGAACTTTATGGTTAGATCTCTTATTTTGAGTTTTACCCGTGCACCCTTGCTTGATTGCTTATGTATGTATTGTTTGTTTGCGATAGAGTATCCGGAGTGCGAAGCGTGCTACTATGAGTCTCTAGGTTTCACGGATCATCAACAAAGCAAGTACCACTTTGATCATACCTCTTTACCACCCAGTTTTATTGCATTAGATCAACCCTCAAACTATTGCATGGTTAGGAACTGTTTAATATGTGGGTTTTGGGAAGTAGATGAGGTAGTACCTATTGCCCTGTTTATTATCAAACCGTTGGGAGTTACTTCTACGTTTGCTTATATTGCTATGCTATGCTCATAGACGTGGATTGGGTTTGAGTGAATTTCCATGACAAATGTGAGGATGTTAATTAATGGTTCAACTTAAGGTGGTTACTTTAATTCACATCTGGGTGGATTGAGGCACCTGGGGAACCCAGTGTTTCCTGTATTTTTGGATATCCCAGAGTACCCGTGGGATTATCCTATGGACCGCCACCCAGGATCAAAGGGATCATGAGATTATTCATGCTAGAAACTTCCGTGTGCAGCCACAAGCTATTATGGGCTCTAGCATAGTTGAGTAGGTTACATGACCTCTTGAAGAGGTGGGCTAGCAGATGTAGGGGAAAGTAGGTGTAATTGTCCACCCGGAGTAAAGAGTTATTGTTTCTGAAAGACTGTGTCTCGGTCATCCGTTTCTCAAACACCATGTAGTGCGAGAAATCAAACAGAGGAGATCGAGTCTTGTGGGGAAAAGTGCGCAAACCTCTGCAGAGTGTACAAACTAATCATGGTTAGCCGTGTCCCCGGTTATGGACATCTTGAGTATCTAGTTCTTGGATTATCATGTGAATCTCATCATCATGTTACTTAATTTAATTTGATTGGGTTAATCACGTTCTTAATTGGGATTGAGTTGGAGGTACCTTCTCAATGTTTAACAACCACCATGATAGTTAAATAAAATTTATTCCTTTGTTGTAGGGAAAAATTGGCTTTTCGCAAACTGTAACCATAGAGCTTTCCACCAGCCATATGTGCATGTAGTGATAGCATTATTCTGTTCATTACTCTCTATGTGTTACTTTGCCAGCATATTCCATGTGCTGACCCGTTTTCGGGCTGCAATGTTCATGCTGCAGACTTTTCAGACAACGAGTAAGGAGCCTTAGGTCGTGGTCCTATAGTCAGTGATGCCGTTGGAGTTGATGGACTCACTTTATATTCCAAGCCTTTCGCTGTTATCGTATTTAGATGGCCTTAAGCCATATTGATTGTAATAAGTTCTCTCTTGAGACTATTCGATGTAATAAGTGTGTGATTGCTACTCTGTTGTAAATCCTTCAAGTACTGTGCGTGTCAGCATTACCGATCCAGGGATGACACTGATGCCTAGAGACTAGACTGTTTGAGGTATGGTCGCTACAAAAGTGATTGTCATCAATTACCAGAATGGGGGAGATTGAAAGAACATGCGGTGCCCCCATGTTTGGTTTTGTTAATTGATGACAATCTCTATGGACTAATGGTTGCCTTGAGTTATATTTGAAGGTTTTGTCCATAGGCTTTTCTTGGAGTACATGTGTTGGTTTCAAGGAGAGTTTGTGTCGACCAAGGTGCTATTCAAGGAATTACCTAAAAGATTGGTCTTGTGAGAGGTTGATCAATACTAAGTCAAAGAGTGAATCAAGTCGATCAACACACAAAGCGTAGAAGATCTACCGAGAGGGATCAAGTGATCCCATGGTATGGTAAGCATTGCCAATTACGCTTTATGTACTAACCCATGGTCTTCCTGAGAGTTCTTTGTGGGGTTAGGATGCGGTGTGCAAGTTCAAGTGACGCATCACGAAGAGATCAAGTGCTTGAAGCTTGCCGTCCATTGTGGTGACAATGGACTTGTGAAGATGAGCCGAAGAGTGGCTCACCCATAGTGGACTATGGGGGAGCAATCATCTAGTCTTCATCGAGCCAACGCAATCAAGAAAGGTGGTCCAACTTGAGGGAGTCAAGATCGTCATCATCTAGCTCAAGTGGACCATGTGCAATGCAAAGGTTTGCCCTTGATAGGTTTTCTATTTTACCGGTCTCATAGTGGTAGTTGGGAGACCGGGTTCTAGGATCGTTTGCCATACTATCAAGGGGGGCTCTCAAGTTGGTAGCTTGATCGTATCGTTAGTAGAGAGCTCAAACCATTGCATCCTTACATCATGTTTCGTGGTTCTTGTTTGGTTCTCTTTGTGAGTCTTGGAGCTTATGGTCATCTTGATGACAAGCTTGAGTTCATCGAAAACGGAGTTCGCATGCATCTTCTATGATGTTTTCGGTGTTGGAGGTTTTACCCGTCTTATCTGAGGAATGGTTCTCACCATTTTCTTATGGGCCTTTTCTCATTTGCTTCTTATTGATATTTCTATCAAGATTGTGTTAGCCCATGTCATTAGATTTCCAACAAACTTGGTTTCGTTGAATTTGGAGTCCGTTTGTAGAAGTTGTGGCTGTTTTGGTAAAGGCTGCAGCTGTACTACCGCAGCCAGAGAGGATGTAAATTTTTACTACTGCTCCAGAGCGGTACTACCGCGGCTCCTGAGCGGTAGTACCGCTATAGAGCTGTACTACTGCGGCTCCTGAGCGGTAGTACCGCTCCGGACCAAAATCTCGTGTTTTGCTCAGCGGAAGTAGGCACGAAAGTATTTTTTTAGTACCGCTCGCAAGCAGTAGTACCGCTACCACTTGCGGTAGTACCGCTATCCCTAGCGGTAGTAGAGGTCGAGCGGTAGTACCGTGAGGATGAGCGGTAGTACCGCTCCGGCGGTTCTACTGGCCTTTTGCCTCCTCGCTATTGTTTTTCAAAGGGGTACTACTGCCCTAGCGGTAGTACCGCTCCTTGGAGCGGTAGCACCGCTCTGTGCGGGTTGTGAGCATAACGGTTGGAATTTTCCCCACCAATAAAAGGGAGTCTTCTTCCCCATTGAACCTTATCCTTTGAGCTCGTGTTCTTCCCCCATTGTTGACCTTCTTCGAGCTTGCTAACTCTCAATCCCTCCATGGATTCTTGCTAGTTTTTGAGGGAAAAGAGAGAGGAGATCTAGATCCACATTTCCACCAATCATTTTCTCCTCTATGTGAGGGGAACCCCTTGGATCTAGTTCTTGGTGTTCTCCTTCTTGTTCTTCCTCTCATTTTCCTCCCTAGCATTAGTTGCTTTGGTGGGATTTGAGAGAGAAGGACTTGGGCACTACGTGTGCCCTTGCCATTGCATTTGGTGCATCGGTTTGAGTTCTCCACATGATACGTGGAAGTTACAAGTTGAGAAGCTTATTACTCTTGGGTGCTTGGTACCCTTGAGCTTGTTCCTCTTGGGTGCTTGGGCGCCCTAGATGGTTGAGGTCACCTCGGAGCCATATTCCATTGTGGTGAAGCTTCGTGGTGTCGTTGAGAGCCTCGAATTAAGTTCTGGAGATAGCCCCCAACCTTGGTGGTGTTCAGAGCTCAATCATTATGGTGTAAAGCTCCGGGCAAGCGTCGGGGTCTCCAATTAGGTTGTGGAGATCGCCCTGAGCAATTTGTACGGGTTCGGTGACCGCCCTCAAGGGTCCCTTAGTGGAATCACGGCATCTTGCATTGTGCGAGGGCGTGAGGAGATTATGGTGGCCCTAGTGGCTTCTTGGGGAGCATTGTGCCTCCACACCGCTCCAAACGGAGATTAGCATCCGCAAGGGTGTGAACTTCGGGATACATCATCGTCTCTGCGTGCCTCAGTTATCTCTTACCCGAGCCCTTTACTTATGCACTTTACTTTGTGATAGCCATATTGTTTCTTGTCATATATCTTGCTATCACTTTGTTGTTTATCTTGCTTAGCATAAGTTGTTGGTGCACATAGGTGAGCCTAGTTGTTGTAGGTTTTGTGCTTGACAAATCAACCGCTAGGTTTATTCCGCATTTGTTCGAGCCTAAACCGTAATTATTTTAAAGCGCCTATTCACCCCCCCTCCTCTAGGCGACATCCTCGATCTTTCACATGGGCTTTAATGATAAGTGGCTCTCTTGGATACGCTCTATCTTCTCCTCGGGCCGTTCTTCAATCCTGTTAAATGGAGTCCCGGGCCGACAGTTTCACTGCCGTCGTGGAGTCCGGCAAGGAGACCCTCTATCCCCGTTGATCTTTGTGCTCGCGGCTGACCTCTTACAATCTGCAATCAATGATGCTTACAGGAATGGCTTAATTCATTTGCCCTTTCCCGACCGGGGTGACATGGACTACCCCATTATTCAATACGCGGACGACACATTACTCCTCATGCCTGCATGCCCTACCCAAGCCGCAGTCATTAAAAAGATTCTGGTTGACTATGCTGACTCCATTGGTCTTAAAATAAACTTCCACAAATCAACGCTCATTCCAATTAATGTGGATGATGAACTCACGGCCAGTTTAGCTGCTATCTTTGAATGCTCGGTTGGGTTGTTTCCATTTACTTACCTCGGGCTGCCCATGGGCACGTCGCGGACCACAACTCAGGAGCTCATGCCCCTGGTCAGCTCGGTGGAACGCAACATGACATCCACACTTTCGCTCATGTCCTATGCTGGAAAGCTCACTGTTGAATTCCACGATCACTTCTCTGTTGATTTATGCTTTGTGCACCCTACAGCTCCCTCCAAAGTTGATTGAAATGTTGAACAAGATCAGACATCGCTGCCTCTGGATCAAGAAAACTGACCAAGCGGAGAAATGGAATTCTCTGGCGGCTGGGATATGGTCTGCAAGCCTAAGAACAAAGGTGGCCTTGGAGTTTTAAATCTTCGGCTCCAAAATGAAGCGCTACTCATGAAGTTCCTACATAAGTTCTATAACAAAATGGATGTGCCTTGGGTACAACTCACCTGGGAAGCCTACTACAACGACAAAATCCCGCATGCCACAGATCCGGTGGGCTCCTTTTGGTGGCGTGACATCCTCAAGCTCACTCCCATGTTTCGGGGGGTCTCGAAGGTCAACGTGGTCTGCGGGTCCACCACTCTCTTCTGGACAGACCTATGGTCCCAAGAAACTCTCATGCTCTCGCACCCTCGGGCTTTCTCTTTCATGACTCAAGAGGATGCCTCGGTTAAGGATTTCTTGCGTGTCACGTCACTCCGTGAGGCCTTTCACCTTCCCCTGTCTCCGCAGGCACATGCTGAGATTCAAGACATCCAAATCAAAACCACCCAATTTCAACCTTCTACGGCTGCCTCCGATGTGTGGCACTATGTCTGGGGCAAGTCAACCTTCAAGTTAACTGACTATTATAACTTCTACTTCCGTGATATCCAGACACATCGATCTTTGAGTGGCTTTGGAAATCCAAGTGTACAATGAAAAAAAAAGGTTTTCGGCTGGCTCCTCTTCGATGACAGGCTCAATACGCGCAACATGCTAAAGAGGAGGCACTACAACATTGGAGACGACCATACATGCCTCTTGTGTGGGCTTGATATCGAAGAAACAGTCGATCACATGATCTTCACCTGCTCCTTCAGCCGTCAGTGTTGGGCACGCCTTAATCTCAACTGGGAGCCGTTTGCTAGCAGGTTTCGAGCCATTCAAGACAAAAAAGAGAGTCGTGCCACGAAGATGCTGCTGGAAAAATTTCTCATCGCCGCTTGGAGCCTATGGAAGAAAGGAACAACAAGCACTTTAGAGCTGTGGCTCCCACGTTGCAATCCTGGCTCTCTAGGTTTATTGCAGATTTTACCCTACTCCAGCACAGAGTTAAGGAGGCACGTAGACCTCTGGTGCTAGACTTTGTTGCATCTCTTACTTAGCTCCTTTCTTTGTATTATTTCTCCCCCGCCCTACCAAAAGGTTAGGGCTTCTCTCCCCCACCCCCTCTCTGTTGTAACATGTAAATTGTACAGTGTTTGCTGTTCTTAATACAACACAGTAGGAGCCTTTCCTACTGTTTTCCCGGTCAAAAAAATGAGCTAGTCAAGTAGAGGCATACTAGTGACACTCTGTTTGTCTATGTATTCACACATGTATCAAGTTTCCGGTTAATACAATTCTAGCATGAATAATAAACATTTATCATGAAATAAGGAAATATAAATAACAACTTTATTATTGCCTCTAGGGCATATTTCCTTCAGCCACTAGTGAAAGCTACGACCCCCAGGTCTATTTTCCCGTCATATATTTTCAGATCTACATTGCCATTATCATTTTCTTTTATTTGCATCTTTTATTTTCAGATCTATATTATCAAAAACCCAAAAATACCTCGCTGATTTTTTTTGCCTTTATTCCATTTGCATCTACCAATCTATCTATTTACCAACCTTTTACCCGAGAGGGATTGACAACCCCTCTTACGCGTCGGGTTGCAAGTATTTGTTCTTTGTGTGCAGGTACCGTTTATATAGTGTTGCTTGGTTCTCCTACTGGATTGATACCTTGGTTTCATAATTGAGGGAAATACCTACCATAGTTGTGTTGCATCATCCCTTCCTCTTTGGGGAAATACCGACGTAGTTCACGCGACTTCAAAAGGAATTTCTGGCGACGTTGCCGGGGAGACATCATCAACATCTATCAGGTTCCTAATCACAAATCTCATCTCCTTGCAATTTACATTATTTTCCATTTGCCTCTCATTTTCATCTCCCCCACTTCACAAAATTTGTCGTTTTATTCGCCCTCTTTTTCGTTCGTCGTTTTCTCGTCAGATCTATCTTTTAGTGTGTGATCCTGCTTGGATTGCCATTATGGCTAGTTCCTCCTCTATTGCATGTACCCCCGAGAATGAGGTTCTTAATTTTAAACAAAGGGGAGGGGAGCATCTAAAAGATGCTAGGTATAGAATTTGCAATGGTCATAATAGACCTACTGTAAGCAATCTACCGTTGTTCTTCTTCGCTGTTTTTATGTGGGCATCACCACTTGGTATAGATTCGTCCTTGATACGATTACCAGTGGGAATTTCTTGATGTGTCCATCTTTGGATGCTTTTAATGCTATGGGAAATCCAGTGGGTTCACCACCTATCATTGTTAATGAAACAAATTTGACTCTCGAGCATGTTATGCAAAGATTAGATGTTATTGAAAAGAAGATGATTACTGAGGAACAAATTGAAAATTTGGATAAAAGAATGCATAATCTTGCTAATAAATTTGGGTCAAAAGCGGGAGAGGTTTTTAAGCTACTAAAGGAAAAGGAAATCGTAATTGATGAAAGAATTGAAGAAAGTCCTTCCCGGATTGATAAGTTGGAAGAAATTTTTAGTAACTTAAGCACGAACTTTTCTTCCGTGAAAACTATTGAAAATACTCCCGTAAAAATTTGCAAGTATACACAAGTTACCAACAATAAGGGTGTCACTTCTAATAGCAACAAGGGGGGTCTTAAAATGATTAGTATTCACCCCAATTTTATTGAAGTAATAAAAGACCCTACTTGTAAGAGCGAATTCTTCAATATTGTTACTAGGAGTATTATTGTTGAAAATATTTATGATAAATCCTTGAAGAAACCAAGGTGATTGATTGAGGAGTTGAAAACCAAAGATGACCACTTGAATCTATGAATTATGCCTAGCTAGGGGCATAAAGCGATATCTCTTGTTGGGAGGCAACCCAATGAATAAAATTTATTTTTACCTTTTTCTTTCTGTTCTTGAGTGTTTGCACTATTATGCCTTTGTTTTAATTGTGTTTTATGTTTTAATTAGTTTTTGTGCCAAGCTAAGCCTTTGGGATCATGTTGGGTGATAGTTGATTTGATCTTGTTGAAAAACAAAAACTTTTGGGCCCAGTAGCAGAATTTAAAAAAATCAAAGAAACGTGATTTTGCTCTGATTGTTTTACAAAAGATTGATATACACATTTCCCACATTGTCCTAATCAGAATTTTTGGAGTTACAGAAGTATACGAAATTCCCTTATTACTACAGACTGTTCTATTTTTGACAGATTCTGTTTTCGTTGCATTGTGTGCTTATTTTGATGAATCTATGGATTGTATCGGGGGGTAAAAGCCATGGTAAAGTTGGAATACAGTTGATATAATGCAATAATAAAATATGAATGGGTTTGTAACAGTACTTAGTGTAGTGATTTGCTTTCTTGTACTAACGGATCTCACGAAGGTTTTGTTAAGTTTTGTGTGAGTGAAGTTTTCAAGTTTTGGGTGAGATCGCGATGGATGAAGGAATAAGGAGTAGCAAGAGCCTAAGCTTGGGGATTCCGCATGGCACCCAAAGATAATATTCAAGGAGAAACAAGCAACTAAGCTTGGGGATGCCCCGAGTGGCATCCCCTCTTTCTTCTAATGACCATTGGTATTTTTCTTGGAGCTATATTTTTATTCGTCACATATCATGAGTTTTGCTTGGAGCGTCTTGTATTATATGAGTATTTGCTTGTTTTGCTTTTTAGTTTTTCACAAGTATCCTTGCTGGAAACACCTATTTGAGAGAGCCAAAATTATGTTATGGTTTATTAGAATTGATCTTTATGCTTCACTTAAATTTTTGAGCTATGGAATGCTCTAGTGATTCACTTATATCTTTTTGAGCACAGTGTGCTTTGATATTTTTGAAGAAATGCTCTCATGATTCACTTAGATTTATTTGAGAGTTAGTAGTTTTAAAGATATTCTCTCATGCTTCACTTATATTATTTTGAGAGACGAAAATTTGTATTCTTATGTTCTTCACTTAAATTCGTTTTGAGCTTGTCAAAAGCAATTGCAATATATGAAACTAGTCCCAAAGTGATAGATATTCAAGAGGGATATAATAAAAAAAATCATGAAGATCATTGGGCAAAATAAACTTGATTCCTTGTAATAGTTTTGAGATATGATGATAGTGATATGCGAGTCATGTTGGTGAGTAATTATGATTTAGTAAGAATATTGGTGTTAAGGTTTGTGATTCCCTATGCAAACACGGAAGTCAATAGTTATGCAATGAAATCACGTCCTACTTGTGTTGCACTATTCGGTGTTAGTTATGCTTAATGCTCGCTTATGTGATTTTTCGTTTCTTGGTTGATTGCTTCTCAATCTTTTTGCTAGTCTCCACTTGTACTTGTGCATCAAAATCCTTAAACCCAGTTTTGCCATATGAGTCCACCATACCTACCTATATGCGGTATTTCCGTGCCGTTCTAAGCAAATTTGTATGTGCCATCTCTAATTTTCAAAATGAATTTCCTTTTTGTGTGCTCGTACCGCTCATGAAGCGACAGGGGGTGGCCAATAGTTTCCATGCTCGATGTGTTATTCTCAAGAAGAGTTTTACTCACTTGTCATTGCACGAGAGTACGGCGGTGATAGGGATGCCCAGTCCCGAAATGAAAATGAAAATTACTTTATGTTGTCAAATAATAAATTCCTTGGAAAGTGTTGGTATGGAAGGCACCCATGAATACGGCTAGCCATGGATTGTGAAAGAATGGTGGAAAAAAGAATAAACTTTATTTTTTGTTTGGGAACCGCCTATGATATATCTAGCATGGAAAGTGTTGGGAATTACTCGGTCATTTTCGTTGACGGGAAAAGTATGCCTCTCAAAAAAAACTCTCAATTTAAGCTGCTCTGGCACCTCTACAAATCCCTACTTCCCTCTGCGAAGGGCCTGTCTATTTACTTTATGCAATTTTTATTTTTATTTGAGTCTCCATCTTCTCTTATAAAACACCAACAAAGGGGCACTATGATCATACTTGAGCATTGGATGTAGCTAATATGCGAGTGTGTTTCATGAATGGATCAATGATTGAGCATGATGGGCTAGGGATAACTTGCTTTAGTGTTGATATTTTAAAAGACATGGTTGCTTGTTGATATGCTTGAGTATTGAAATCTTCATGTCAAAACTAGACTATTGATTTCAACCATATAAAAGTCCAAATGTCCATGCTACAAAAGAAAGGAATGTGTGATGAACATGTTAGGCAACATTCCACATCAAAAATTCTGTTTTTATCATTTACCTACTCGAGGACGAGCAGGAATTAAGCTTGGGGATGCTGATATGTCTCCAACGTATCTATATTTTTTCATTGTTCCATGCTATTATATTATCATTCTTAATGCTCTACAATCATTTTATAGCAACTTTATATCATTTTTTGGGACTAACCTATTGACATAGTGCCCAACGCCAGTTGCTGCTTTTTGCTTGTTTTTTACTTCGCAGAATATCAGTACCAACCGGAGTCCAAACGGAGCAAAAACTTTTTGGAGAATTTTTTGGTCCAGAAGACACAACATGGGCCAAAGAACTACCAGAGGGGAGCCCTGAGGGGGGCACAACCCACCAGGGCGCGCTTGGCGGCCCAGGAGTGCCCAGATGGGTTTTGCCCACTTCGGTGGCCTCCCGCACCGCCTCTTCGCTCTATAAATACTCCAATATTCCAGAAACCCTAGGGGAGTCGACGAAAAACAATTCCAGCCGCCGCAAGTTCCAGAACCACGAGATCCATCTAGACACCATCACGGAGGGGTTCATCATCCTCATTGGTGCCTCTCCGATGATGCGTGAGTAGTCCATCAAAGACCTACAGGTCCATAGTCAGTAGCTAGATGGCTTCTCTCTTTTTGATTCTCAATACAATCTCTTGGAGATCTATTTGATGTCACTCTTTTTGCGGTGTGTTCGTTGGGATCCGATGAACTTTGAGTTTATGATCAGATCTGTATATCCATGAAAGTTATTTTGCTTTTTGATCTCTTATATGCATGATTAATTATAGCCACGTATTTCTTCTTCGAATATTTGGTTTAGTTAGGCCAACTAGATCGATTTTTCTTGCCATGGGAAGAGGTGCTTTGTGATGGGTTCGATCGTGCGGTGTTGTTTCCCAGTGACAGAAGGGGCAACAAGACATGCATGTATCGTTGCTATTAAGGATAACAAGATGGGGGCTATTCCTACATGAATAGATCTCATCTACATCATGTCATCGTTCTTATTGCATTACTCCATTTTTCCATGAACTTAATGAAGGAAATATGCCCTAGAGGCAATAATAAAGTTGTTATTTGTATTTCCTTATATCATGATAAATGTTTATTATTCATGCTAGGATTGTATTAATCGGAAACTTACTACATGTGTGAATACATAGACAAACAGAGTGTCACTAGTATGCCTGTATTTGACTAGCTCGTTAATCAAAGATGGTTAAGTTTCCTAGCCATGGACAAAGAGTTATCATTTGCTAAATGGGATCACATCATTAGAGAATGATGTGATTGACTTGACCAATCCATTAGCTTAGCACGATGATCGTTTAGTTTGTTGCTATTGCTTTCTTCATAACTTATACATGTTCCTATGACTATGAGATTATGCAACTCCCGTATACCGGAGGAACACTTAGTGTGCTATCAAACGTCACAACGTAACTGGGTGATTATAAAGATGCTCTACAGGTGTCTCCGATGGTGTTTGTTGAGTTGGCATAGATCGAGATTAGGATTTGTCACTCCGAGTATCGGAGAGGTATCTCTGGGCCCTTGATACGTCTCCAACGTATCTATAATTTTTGATTGTTCCATGCTATTATATTATCTATTTTGGATGTTTAATGGGCTTTGTTATGCACTTTTATATTATTTTTGGGACTCACCTATTAACCGAAGGCCCAGTGCAAATTGCTGTTTTTTTGCCTATTTAAGTGTTTCGCAGAAAAGGAATATCAAACGAAATCCAAACGGAATGAAACCTTCGCGAGGATCGTTTTTGGAACAAACGCAATCCAGGAGACTTGGAGTGGACGTCAAGGAAGCAACGAGGCAGCCACGAGGTAGGAGGGTGCGCCCAGGGGGGTAGGCGCGCCCCCCGCCCTCGTGGGCCCCTCATGGCTCCACCGACCTACTTCTTTCGCCTATATATACTCATATACCCTGAAAGCATCCAGGAGCACCACAAAATCCTATTTCCACTGCCGCAATCTTCTGTACACGTGAGTTCCCATCTTGGGGCCTTTTCTGGCGCTCCACCGGAGGGGGAATCGATCACGGAGGGCTTCTACATCAACACCATAGCCTCTCTGATGATGTGTGAGTAGTTTACCACAGACCTTCGGGTCCATAGTTATTAGCTAGATGGCTTCTTCTCTCTCTTTGGATCTCAATACAAAGTTCTCCTCGGTTCTCTTGGAGATCTATTCGATGTAATTCTTTTTGTGGTGTGTTTGTCGAGATCCGATGAATTGTGGGTTTATGATCAAGATTATCTCTGAATTCTTATATGCATGATTTAATATCTTTGCAAGTCTCTTCAAATTATCAGTTTGGTTTGGCCTACTAGATTGATCTTTCTTGCAATGGGAGAAGTGCTTAGCTTTGGGTTCAATATTGCGGTGTCCTTTCCCAGTGACAGCAGGGGCGGCAAGGCACGTATTGTATTGTTGCCATCGAGGATAAAAAGATGGGGTTTATATTATATTGCTTGAGTTTATCCCTCTACATCATGTCATCTTGCCTAATGCGTTACTCTGTTCTTATGAACTTAATACTCTAGATGCATGCTGGATAGCGGTCGATGTGTGGAGTAATAGTAGTAGATGCAGAATCGTTTCGGTCTACTTGTCACGGACGTGATGCCTATATACATGATCATGCCTAGATATTCTCATAATTATGCGGTTTTCTATCAATTGCTCGACAGTAATTTGTTCACCCACCGTAGATTATGCTATCTTGAGAGAAGCCACTAGTGAAACCTATGGCCCCCGGGTCTATCTTCCATCATATTAATCTCCCGCCAACTAGCTATTGCTGTCACCGTTTATTTTGCAATCTTTACTTTTCAATCTATACAACAAAAATACCAAAAATATTTATCTTATTATCTTTATCAGATCTCACTTTTGCAAGTGTCCATGAAGGGACTGACAACCCCTTTATCGCGTTGGTTGCAAGGTTCTTGATTGTTTGTGCAGCTACGAGGGATTTGCGTGTAGTCTCCTACTAGATTGATACCTTGGTTCTCAAAAACTGAGGGAAATACTTACGCTACTTTGCTGCATCACCCTTTCCTCTTCAAGGGAAAACCAGCGCATGCTCAAGAGGTAGCAGCCCTCTCGGTAATGCACATCACTATAAGCCTTGCAAGCATTGTGACTAATGAGTTAGTTGCGGGATGATGCATTACGGAACGAGTAAAGAGACTTTCCGGTAACGAGATTGAACTAGGTATTGAGATACCGACGATCGAATCTCGGGCAAGTAACATACCGATGACAAAGGGAACTACGTATGTTGTTGTGCGGTTTGACCGATAAAGATCTTCGTACAATATGTAGGAACCAATATGAGCATCCAGGTTTCGCTATTGGTTATTGACCGGATATGAGTCTCGGTCATGTCTACATAGTTCTCGAACCCGTAGGGTCCGCACGCTTAACGTTCGGTGACGATCGATATTATGAGTTTATGTGTTTTGATGTACCGAAGGTTGTTCGGAGTCTCGGATATGATCACGGACATGACGAGGAGTCTCGAAATGGTCGAGACATAAGGATCGATATATTGGATGACTATGTTTGGACATCAGAATGGTTCCGGGTGAGTTCGGGCATTTACCGGAGTACCGGGGGGTTACCGGAACCCCCCGTGGAGTATATGGGCCCTAATGGGCTTTAGTGGAAAGAGAGAGGGGCGGCCAGGGCAGGTCGCGCGCCCCCTCCCCCTTGGGTCCTAATTGGACTAGGGAAGGGGGGGGGGGCGCCCCCCTTTCCTTCTCCCTCTCTCCTCCTTCCTTCTGTCCTACTCCAACTAGGGAAAGGGGGGAATCCTACTCCCGGTGGGAGTAGGACCCCTCCCAGGGCGCGCCATAGAGGGCCGGCCCTCCCCCCTCCTCCACTCCTTTATATACGGGGAAGGGGGCACCCCATAGACACACAAGTTGACAGTTGTCTTAGCCGTGTGCGGTGCCCCCTCCACAGATTCCGCCTCGGTCATATCGTTGTAGTGCTTAGGCGAAGCCCTGCGTCGGTAACTTCATCATCACCGTCATCACGCCATCGTGCTGACGAAGCTCTCCCTCGACACTCAGCTGGATCTAGAGTTCGTGGGACGTCACCGAGCCGAATGTGTGCAGATCGCGGAGGTGCCGTACTTTCGGTGCTATGACCGGTCGGATCGTGAAGACGTATGACTACATCAACCGCGTTTTCATAACGCTTCCGCTTACGGTCTACGAGGGTACGTGGACTACACTCTCCCCTCTCGTTGCTATGTATCACCATGATAGATCTTGCGTGTGCGTAGAATTTTTTTGAAATTACTGCGTTCCCCAACACTTAATACACTAGATGCATGCTGGATAGCGGTCGATGTGTGGAGTAATAGTAGTAGATGCAGGTAGGAGTCGGTCTACTAATCTTGGACGTGATGCCTATATAATGATCATTGCCTGGATATCGTCATAATTATTCGATCTTCTATCAACTGACCAGCAGTAATTTGTTTACCCACCGTGTGCTATTTCTTGAGAGATGCCACTAGTGAAAATCTACAACCCCCTGGTCTATTCTCCCATCATATATTTTCAGACCTACATTGCCATTTGCCTTTTGTTTTATTTGCATCTTTTATTTTTCACATCTATATTATCAAAAACCTAAAAATACCTCGCTGAATTTTATTTGCCGTTATTCCATTTGCATCTACCAATCTATCTATTTACCAATCTTTTACCCGAGAGGGATTGGCAACCCCTCTTACGCGTCGAGTTGCAAGTATTTGTTCTTTGTGTGCAGGTACCGTTTACATAGTGTTGCTTAGTTCTCCTACTGGAATTATACCTTGGTTTCATAACTGAGGGAAATACCTATGGTAGTTGTGCTGCATCATCCCTTCCTCTTTGGGGAAATACCGACGTAGTTCAAGCGACATCACGGCACGCCACCGAAGGGGTTGTGTCACCACCCCGGGTTTTGGGGGCTAGACGGACTGCACTGCATCCGGCAAAGCAGCGGTCAAGCGCCTCCCGCCACTAGTCCCGACGGATTTGCGCGGACGCAATGGATTCCCGCCAAAACAAGCCCATCTGCGGTCGGGTGCACTCCTCTTTCGAGTGGCAGAGAGCCATGAGGACGGCCATCTCCTCGTCGGGACTGCAAGGGACAAGGTCCCAGTCGATGGATCCAAACCTCTTGGAGTTAATCCTCTGTCTGCCATGCCAGAGAAGATCGGAGTTTGTCAGAGTGGAGCTAGTGGATGAAGGAGAGTTGAGTGGAGGGCTTAGGATTTGGTCCGGAGTGCGGCTAGAGAGGTATATATGTGGGGTTGGGTGCAACACCCCGGACACACCTGCTGATTGCTGGCGGTTACTCCTGGCAGGATCTAGATGGACTCCACATATCAACACTAGTCTTTCCTGCGCACTTTATCCTCACTTATGCGGACGTGGGATCAATTTTCTAGTCGGCCACCCATCCTAAAATTGCTCCAAGCTGAGCACACTTAATTTAGAGTTCTTTCCGAATGAGCTCCTAGAAAAGAAGGAATTCCTTGTTGATATAAGTAGTCTATCATCCGTAATAATTCAGTCACTCACATCCACCCCACTCAAAGGAACCGACGTCCTCATCAGCCCACGGGAATGTTCCCTCTTGGCACATGCGTCTGTGCGTCCAGCCTGGCACATGTGCCATGTTGTGTGCCACGACGGGCCACAAACGTCATGCACAACATGACCTCGCACATGTCCCCCAAACAACTGTGTAACTGCGAGGGCTGGCTCTAATACTAACTTGTAACGCCCCGGACACGCCGGCCGATTGCTGTCCGTTTCTCCTGGCCGAATCTAGACTGGCCACACAGATCAACACTAGTCTTTCCTGCGCACTTTGTCCTTACTCATGTGTATCTGGGAGCAACTTCCAAGTCGGTCACCTATCCTAAAATTGCTCCAAGCTGAGCACGCTTACTTTGAAGTTCTTTCCAAATGGCTTTCGAGAAAGAAGATATTTCGTATTGATATGAGTAGTTTATTATTCGTAATAAGCCAAAGACCGTCTCACATCGAGGTGGGCCATAGTGGGCTGGATCCAACGTGATGGACGCGTTTTGGCGTGTCCAAGCATCCCCATATCAACCACACATATGGGCTGGATATAAGAGTATCTACAGTCGGGCGCCCCAAACCGGCCTCAAATGCCCGAGCGGCCAGGCCAGTCACTGACCGGTCACGATTTTTCGACCCAGGCGGCCCCTTCAAACGGGCCTCCAACGCCCGGGCTGTCTCGCACCCCTCATATCCAGCCCAAATATGGAGCGGATGTGGGGGACGCCTAGGCGCGCCCTGGCACGCCCGCCACGTCGGACTGATGGCGGGGGTCCCATGCGAAAACGCCCGAAAACCCGACGGTCCAAAGCTCCACCGTCGGACCAGTGGCGCCGCTTGGCGTCGCTCCGGCGGGCCGCCTAGTGCCTAGCCCGACTATTTAAGTCGACTGGCGGCACTGAAACCCTACCATCCACATTTTCCTCCGCATGTCCGCTGCTGTCGCCACTTTCCACTTTCCACTGCACCTGTCCGCCTAGTAGCCATGTCCCCACACCGCCGGGGTGAGGAGCGAACCATTTCTAACGCCGAAGCGCCGGCTAGAGCTCCTTGAGGAGATCCGCGCAAGGCGCGAAGCCTGGATCACCGCGGGGCTACCTCCGGATGCAGTGGATCCGGAGGAGGGGGAGGAGGAGGAGGAGGAGGTTGAGGAGGAGGATGAGCCGGAGGAGGAGGATGTGGGGGACGCTCGCGACGCGGATTTGCAGGCCATCCTCGATTCCCTCTGGTTGGAGCCGGTTGCGGAGGCCAGACGTCGTCGCCGGCAGGAGATGGAGGCGTAGTAGGCTGTGGAGGAGGCGGAGATGCTCGCCTACATGGATGAGGTCGAGCAGGAGGAGGACGAGGCGGAGCCCTCCTACCCGCCTGTCCAGCCGGCGGACGGCACCGTCGTGATGGACATCTCCGACGACGAAGAGTAGTTAGGGTAGTATGTAGTGCGATAGGATTTCTTTTGCATGCTTTATATAGATTTAGGGGGTTGAAATACGAAAGACTCGAATGCAGTGGCTAATTTAAGGCGCGACCGGTCATTGTCCGCGGACGCGCTCGGTCGCGTCCGTGGGGTTGTAGATGCTTTCAGAATCACCAGCCCGGACGTTTAGGTTATATTTGGGACGGCCGATTGGGTGACAATTTATGTCGGGATAGCCATCCATGTATATGAGGCGTCCGGTTGTAGATGCCCTGAAATGGACAAAGCAGTATTTTCCGGTGTCCTGGTCCAGCGGTAATTTGCATGCCTGTGTGCGCGCCGTGTGAGTGTTCCGATATTTAAATCCTCACACATGACGCATGGCGGTTTTGTTAGCTCAGCAACGTGCAACTTGTGGGCATTGCGCGATATGGAAAGATGCCGTTGCTTTGGTTTGGTACCTCGTTTCCTGTCTTCGTCTGTACCTGCAGATATAAATATGTGGTCTGTTTGGCTGATAATATACAAGTTGTTTAGTCTCATGATGCTTGCCGCAACTAACTGAGTGAGTCCAAACGACTGAACTAGGCACATCACCGGTAGCTCTCTAGTACGTGGAAATGTCAGCTGTGTGTAAACTTCTTACCAACTTTTGTAAGACAATGCTATTTTTTTTATGGAAAAAGCTTGCCATCAGCCGGCTCCCGTCGCCTCCCTAGCCATCGGATCTATTTTGATCGAATGGTTTGGGGAGCAACCTACGTACATAATTTAGGTTTTGCAATTGAGTCGTTGTTGCAGTCTTCTTCACCGCAACAACTAGTTTGTTGCAGGATCTGGATCTCACGCGAATCCATGACCGCCTCTATGTCTTTTTTATTCTTTTCATCCCGAGACACCAGCAACACAACAGGGTGGTCCCGGCTTGTCGCTTGCCCACCTCCACCATGTCCGTCGATCGCGCGTGGTGCACCCACCTCTTCTGAGAGGAGGATGGCAGCGAGACGACATGGAACGAGGACGCCATGGCGGCCATGACCGCGGCGAACCGCAACTTTGTCGTGGAGCAGCGTGCGATCTACGAGACCATCCGTGCTCAAGCCACCGGCCAACACAAAGCCAGTTGCGCCTTCTGCGCGCCGTCGACGAACTATGGGCGGCCCGGTTGGACGACGACAGCGCCTGCGCCACTATCTCCGCCGTGGATCTCACGTCCACCAATGACAGACAGGTCGTGGACTCCTTCAATGACGAGTAGGCCATGGGAGGCGGCGGGGCCTGGTGTCCCATGTGGGCCGGTCCATCCTCCGTGTTCTACTCTTCCTCGCCGGAGACCAAGGAAGGCGTCCAAATCAAGCAACAGAAAGTCAAATTCACTGCAACTCTGAAATTGATTTATCTTGGTCCTTCGTCCTGGCTTCAGGATTAGGGGAGTCGTGAAACACGGGAGCCTTTTATCAGCTTTGTTAAAAGGAAAAGAAAAGAATTTTGATCACCTGCTTTGGCCTTCTAGTGCTCAGATATACTAGGCGTGGAGAAATGGAGATTCCTTCTCATCCGCGCCAGATTTCAGATCTAAGGATGCAATTTTAAGGTAGAGCAAGGACAATGACCCCTCAAGCTCGCGCTCTTCCATGGAAAACTAATAACTATAGTTTCTTTGATCCGAGGAGTAGGTCATGCATCTATTTATCCTGCTGATTGGCCTTCCAATCACAAACGGAATCCTGCACAAGCTGATAACAGACACTACAGGCAAGACGATCCTGGAGTTTTAATCACGAGGGACGAAGTGGCCTCTGTGCGTCACTGTGATGGAGATATGCAGAAGAAAAGCATGCGGCATTGGAAAGCAAATCGAGGCTTATTTGGCTCGTCAAGTGTAACTTACTTTTGGACTCCGTTCCATATTAGTTGTTGCTCAGATTGATGTATTCAACATTGAAATACGTCTTAGATCATTTTTATTTTAGTATAAAGTTGAAACACTTATTTTAGGACGGAGAGAGTACCTATGTACCACCAGTGGCAAAATCCTACAAGAAAAAGTTCAAAAAAAATTCCTGCAAGAAATAGTAAAGCTCTTTTTTCCAATGAGCTACGTGGATCTACAGCCGCGGTCCTGTCAGTCATGTACTATCTTGTGCAGTATTATGATAGATACTTCCTGTCCTGGTCTCACTGTTTGTCTTCCATGTTCAAGCCGAAACACAAGTCTATTATCCTCTCAGGTCCTTCCTGTAGGTGTTCATGTAGGCTTTCCCTGCAGCAGCAGCACGACAGCGTAGAAATTTCCGTTTCCGTGATCAGCCAAGACTTCCAAAATCCAAACTGTTTGAAGATTTCGATGTGTGAACATCAAGATCAATGATTTAACTTGAGCCGAAACCGACAGCTTTCAGCAGTTGTCCTACTCTCTCACAACGATAGCCTTAAGGGCCCGTTATATCTTACGATATCAGAAAGGACAATTAAACAGCACGAGATCACATGGCACAGCGATGAAACTTCGGTCCACCATACCGGCGGAGAACTAGTTCGCGAACACACCCAAACTGTCTACCCAGCACACATCAGTAGGTCCGGTACCTTGACTAAGGGAGAACTCTACTTGCAGAGGTCCAGAACGAGCGTCCAGATGAACTGTCTACCCAGCACACATCAGTAGGTCCGGTACTTCGGTCCACCATAGCCTTAAGGGCCCGTTATACAAGTCCAGATGAACTCTAGTAGCCCCATGGAGTACTCAGAGCACCCATGGACTACTCTACTTGCAGAGGTCCAGAACGAGCGTCGAGATTTTAAGGTTTTTGTGGCATCCTTTCAATCTGATTCTCCAAGTGTTTTGACGGCGTCTTCTATTGCGGGTACTGATTTGCTGAATGTCTCCCACTGCTCGACCGTCATACTCATCCCTGCATTTAAGCAGCAGGTCAGCATATGAAATGGAGTGTGCAAATTAAACAGGGAAAAAATAACATAACAAAAGGCAGCAGCTACAACACTCAAATTATTCAGCACTTGCATGTGAATGCCAATAAAGATGACATAATACGCATGTGCGACATATCAAACTCAAATATGAATTGTATATAGTTCGATGCAAGACATAAATTAAGAACTGAAAGCAACAAAGGTATTAGTATCAACATGTTTGCAACAGGAGGATGTCTCATGTGAAACATTCACCAGGATCTGACCCCTTCAGTAAACATACGGCAAGGGATTGTAATAGACTCGCAATTGCTTATTCTTGAGTGCCACATGAATAAGATTGAAATGCTAAATAAAATTCACCAATCGCTTCAGACTATGGACAGTATAGAAGGAACTCCAAGAGCAACATGACAAAGGAAACCTTTTTTTTAGAACAAAAAAAAAGGAAACCATTATCAACTGGTTTGTAAACCTAAGGAGTAAACTACATGAATACAACAGCTAGTATACTGTGCTGAATTCAAGTGTTCATTCCACGAAACAAAATTTGGCTAACCATTTTAATAGAGTTAAATCAGCACAGATACATGAACCTACTCTTGCATAAGATCTAATCACTAAATCTACTCAAATATTGGACAAGCTAGTTATCCTCTATGAGAGCATCATTTCTTGGTCAGCGACTATTTTACAAGAACAACTACTGCAACAGCTTCAAACTAGAGTACATATAGACTTCCATAAAGCATGAAAGCTGAACTTAATACAGATGTCATAGACAAAACTACTGATCTGAATTGCTAGATAGAGAATAACCAGGGTCGGAGGCTAATGAGCACCCATATCACCATATCAGTTGCTCTGCAGCAGCAATAGAAAAAGAGAAGGCACACTAATCATAGCCAAGCAGTGACCAATGGACAAATTGCACAGTGCTACATAGTTTGATCAACACAGGATCTTTATGGCATAACTAATAGCCACAGGTAAAAATGACAACAGAGAAATTGGTTTCAATAAATACCGATATTCGCAAGTCCCGCACAATTTACACAGGGGGACTTTGTACAAGCTAAGTTTATGGCATAACTTGTAGCCACAGGTAAAATGACAACAGAGAATTGGTTTCAATAAATAATGGTGTTCGCAAGTCCCACACAATTTACACGGTGGGACTTTGTACAAGGCTAATGGCCGCATTAAGTCCAAGGTACACTCCCCCTCAACGCTGGTATACTATCCACCACTTGCAAGTGGAATGTATTAGGCTAATGAACAGATGAACATGGCAAACAAAATGACAATAAAGTGTTTCAGTTTTGACATAATCTGATAGTGTGGATTTCAGGCAACTGATGCACCCTTTCCTGCAAAGACTGAAACCTGAAACAAAACCCAACCAAATCGACATTGCTGCAAGGTCGCCGTAACTAGCAGGTTTGCCATAACTGTGAATATACCAAGACGAAAGGCCATTCGAACTGAGCAAAACAAATATTCAAATCTGGGATTCGAGCAGAAATCCAATCCTCGAGCTCAAGAAATAATTGTGAGATTGGCAGCACCTTTGGAGGTGGGCAGTTCCTTGCCGTCCTTGAAGTAGTACTCGCGGATAGACACCAGCGTTTTGCCCTTAAACTCCTGCAGCGTCACCCTCCTGTTCTTCGACAGCTGCAAACGCAAACAAATCGCACCGTAAACCCTAGCCCCGGCACTAAACCCTAGCAATGTTTAGGCGAGAACAGTTGAACTCACGCGGCAGAGGATGAGGTCTCCATTATCGTCGAACTCCTTTTTTCCTTCACCTCCCTTGTCCTCCTCCTCCTCCTCCTCCTCTTCCCCCTCCTTCTCCTCATCCTCTTCCTGCCCTTCCTCCTCCTGACGCTGCTGTTTCTTTTTCCCCTCCTTGCGGGAGCCGCCCTTCTGCTTCTCGTCTTCTTCTTCGGCGAGGGACTTGAGGTAGTCCTCCACGAGGCGTCGCACGAAGCGCTTGTGGAGGGGGAGGTCGAGGTCGATGCCGAGGCGGTCGGCGGCGGCGGTGCGGACCTTGTACTCCGTCAGGGACTCCATGTCGGAGCCCCGCAGGATCTCCAGCACCGCCGCCTCCACTTTATCCTGCGTCTTCTCGTCCATGTCCACGCCCGGAGCCGCCGCCGCGTCCTTCGCCGGTTTCCTCCTGCGCAGTTACCCTCCGTGCGCTTCGTCGATGGAGTGAATGGGGGGAGAGGAGAGTAGTAGAGGCTCCTCCGCTACGGGCCGATGTATCAGGCCGTGAATGTCAGATTCGGTTAATGGATTATTCTGCGCATACCGGGCCTGTTGGAACTGGGCGCCCACCCGAGGCCCAAAATAAACTCTAAAATTGTTTGCTATAAGCTTGTAAATAATTAGGGCTGGATCCTATTCGGGGGGCTCCTAACCGGCGCTCGAAGCGCACGTTACTGGGCCGGCCCAGGTGAGCTTCGACCGAAAACCACGACGCGAGAAAATGAACGTGAAAATTTGCGAAAGCTGGGTTTCGAACTGACGATCACACTTCTTTCTGTCCGACACGAGAACCACTAGACCAAATACGTTCTTATGTTCTGTAGCTAGGAAAACGTTCTACTTAACCGTTATTCAGTGAAAACATTAACGTAAAATCTGAAAATTAGTTGAAAAGTTCATTGGTTCTGAAAAATAAGTTCATTGATTTTGAAAACTAGTTCACCATTTTTCTAAAAAATTCACAAATTTTTAAAAAGATTAAACGATTTTGAAAAAATGTTCATCAGTTTTGAAAAAAGTTCATCAATTTTGAAAAAAAGTTCATCGATTTGGAAAAAAGATTCATGGAATTTGGGAAAAAATGTTCATCAAATCTGAAAAAAATTCATCGAATATGAAAAAAAATCAACGGATTTGAAAATTGTTCATTGGTTTTAAATTATTCATTGAATTTGAAAAAAGTTCATTGAATTTGAAAAAAGGATCACCGAATTTGAAAATAAGTTCAGCAATTTCGATAAAGTTCATCGAAATTGAAAAAAAGTTCACAAATTTGATAAAAAGTTCATTGAATTTGAAAAAAGTTCATCAAATTTGAAAAGTTAGTTCATCAATTTTGATAACAGTTCATTGAATTTGAAAATAAGTTCATCGATTTTGAAATAAGTTCATCAAATTTGAAAAATAAGTTCATCGAATTTTATAACAGTTCATTGAATTTGAAAATAAGTTCATCGATTTTGATAAAAGTTCATTGAATTTGAAAAAAGTTCATCGAAATTGAAAAAGTTCACGAATTTAATAAAAAGTTGGCGCATTTAAGGAAAGAAGAAAAGAAACATGAAAAAGTAACCAGAGAAAAAACACACCCAGAAATTGACCAGCGAACGACCTAGATAAAGATTAAAAAAGAAAAGAAAGAAGTTTGTGGACATAGACGCGTTCTTATCCTGGTGGTGAGTGCGCTCCACATTCAATCGAGCGATCCAGTGTTCGATCCCTCGCTAGCTCACGTTAATTTTGCTCTAGTTTCAATAGGAAAAAAAAACGGGCCGGCCCAAGACGGCGCGGGGGTGTGCGCCCAGGCGCCGTTTAGGAAATGCGTCCTATTCGGCGCCCTCTGCGCCCGATATAGTAGATTCCGCAAATGGGCGCATACCCCCAGCCTCCGCTGGGCCGGCCCATCTAGATTTCCCCCCTGAGTTAATTCACACAGTAAAAAAATACACTAATACTTGGAGTCGAACCGCGTACCTCCTGATTAATAGCAAGAAGCAGTAACCACCGCGCCATAACCAACTGCGTGTTAACTTTTATATTTTTATTTCTTTTCGTCTTTCCTTGTTTCTTCTGTTTGTGTTTTTCTGTTTTCGTTTTTCTATTTTATTTTTCCTCCTTTTCTTTTTCTTCTTCCTAGGTTCCATGAACTTTTTCCAAATCGTGACCTTCTTATTTAAAATTGATCATTTTTTATCAAATTCGATGGGCTTTTTTTTCAAATTCGATGAACTATTTTCAAATTAGGTGAACTTTTTTTGAATGGGGTAATTTTTTTCGATTTTGATGAACTTTTTCAGAATTTGATAACTTTTTTTAAATCCTTGATTTTTTAAAATTCAATGAACTTTTTTCGAACGAGGTGAACGTTTTTTAGAATTCGCTGATTTTTTTTTCGAATTCGGTGAACTTTTAAAAAATTAAATGAACTTTTTCATATTCGATGAACTTTTTTAGAAATTCAATGAACTTTTTTTAAAATTGATGATGAACTTTTTTTCAATTTGATGAACTTTATCAATTTTGTGGATTGTTGTTTTTAAATCCATGAACATTTTTTCTCAATTTCGATGAACTTTTTTCAAATTCGATCATTTAAAAAAACTATGAACTTTTTTGCAAATTTGATGAACACTTTTTGAGAATTGGTGAACTTTTTTCAAGTTCGTCAACGTTTCTTCAAAAATGATGAACGTTTTCAAAATCCATAAATGTTTTCTTATCACGATTTGTTTTGCAAAAAAATTAAGTGGTTATGTGCAACAAATACGGCGCGATAGTGTTATTAGGTGTTTCAGGCTGTCTGAAATCACTGATGGTCTGTAGATGCAGTGGGGTTAGGGAGCACGGACGTGGAGTGAATGTCCTGAGTTCGAATCCTGTAACAACCATTTTTGGGGGATTTTCCCCACGAGTTTGTTGGTCAAACACGTTTAGTGGGCCGGCCCAACTAGCAGGGCGCGTTGGCGCCTGATCTCCTAGCCGGCGCTTAAGGCGCTGACTAGTAGCTCTCATAATTAGGGGGAAAAACTATAAATCACCCGGCGGATTGCAGCCTCGCATCCGTCGCTTTCTTTGCACGCCACGTGCCCCATGGCCAACATTACTAGTTTTTGCAACTAGCATGTTGTTGCATTCTCTCTCATCACACCAACGAGTCAACGACTCCGTTGCAGGATCTGGATCCTGTAGACAAGTCGCCTCTCGTGCTCCTGCCAAGCTCCTGTTGAGTCTGCCGCCTTCCCGCACTGCTTTGACTGTCCCAAACTCCCATCGATTCTCCGCCTCACCGTGTTGCTCTGACTGCCACCACCAATGCTCGCCGCCAACTAGCACGCGCACCGACGAGCTTCTCTAGCGAGCTGCATGTTGTTGCAAGGCGTGCAACCAGCGAGACCGAGCTCCCCCTTCAAGTTGTCGTCTTCCCGTGCTGCTCCGATCGCCATCGTTGTCGCTTGGCGCCGGCAAGCATGCCGATGACCTTCTTCTCCGACAAGCTGCACGCAACTACCACTAGAATGCTCTCTGCAACATGTCTAATGTTGCAAAAAGTTTTCTGTAACACGAGCTCTATTACAAAAATTACGGTGTAACGCATCCTCTATTGCAAATATTTTTTGCAACATTACCTTTGTTGCAAAGATTTTTTCAGAAGAAAAAAGACGCTTTTTTGGTGATTGCAACAAGAAAGGCCTTCTGCAACATCATTCCTATTGCAAAAGAGGTGACTGCTTACATGGATAGATCGAATGGCCATTAACGTGTCCGTCTAATGGTCAGCGGCGGATATTTTCGTATTATCCGCCGCCGGCCGACGCGTAGCGTCACCTCCGAAGATCCCCATCAAACCAACGGAAATCCCACCTCCACGCGGCTCGGTGGCGGTCAAGGTCAATCCCCCTCCAGTCTTGTGCATGATCCTCGTACCCTAGAGGAGGATGGTTGTGTCACAGGGCAAGATGTAGAGGCATCCATTCTTGTGTGTTGGACCAAACAAGTATGAGTCCAAAGGTCGAATGTGACCCTATCTCCCCATGCAATGGGAATTGATGATGGTGCATCAGCATCCAAATGTGTGCCGAATCTTTGTCTTGAATGGGCATATGGCTTTCTCAACATCTTGAACCGGTTAGGAAATATGACACTTGCAAGAAGATGAATGTCGCAAAGCCATCTCTCAGGGTCCTTTTCTGTTACTCCCTCCGTTCTAAAACAATTGAAATTCTAAGTTTATCATAAGTTAAACTTGTCTACGTTTGACCAACTCTACTACAACACCAAATACAGATAACATAAAAATATATTTCATGAAGAATCTCACGAGGCCAATTTGGTGTTGTAGATGTTAATGTATTTTTCTATGGTCAAACATAAACAAATTTGACGTAGAATAAACTCAGAAATTCAATTATTTCGAAATGGAGGTAGTATTTTTTTTATATTGATGTGCTTGACCTTGATGCATAAGGGTAATTTCCTGTTTAGTAAATTTATGGCCCGCGTGCAGATTGGGGGAGGGTAGCCTCCATTTCCAAAAAGGAAAAAAAAATGCCCTTTTCAGGAACAATCTATTCATTCAAGCATTCATCAACATAAAATGGCTGACCACACCTGCAGGCTGCAGCGTGGCTTGATATAAGAAGAAAAATGTGCTGTTTTTTTATGAAGTGGAAGAACAAAAATTGCTAAGTGCCCTTTGTTTATGGTAAATCGCCAGGTGCCTGCCATCCGAAGATCCCCGCCAAACCCAACGGAAATCCCATCACCACGGCCACGCGGTTCGGCGGCGGTCAAGGTCAATCCCCCTCCCCTCCCTTCCCGTCCCGCACGCGAATCGACAAACGGAAGCGTTGAAGAAGGCGGGGCGAAAGCGCCGCTCACGCGTCACGGAAATCCCACCCGCAAAGAAAACGGTTCTGTTTCCTACCAGCAAGTCTCCTCCCCTTTCCATCCCCTTCCCCTTGGCGGTAGTCCCCTTTCCAATCTACCTCACCAACGCGGAGAGGGAGCATCTTCTATAATACTCCTCCTAAAGCAGCCCCGCCGCCTCCCGACGGAGCCGATTCGATTCGATTCGATCCCGTTGGAATCTAGCCGGGGCGTTGCGTGGTGCTGCCGCGCGCGGGGAAGATGCACAGGAGCAAGGGGAAGCTGTCGGGCGTCCTCAGCAAGGGCTTCAAGCCCGACAAGTGGTCAGTCCAGATCGCCTCTGCTCGCCGGTTCCTGCTTCTTCCTTCGCCGTTGGTTTCCGTGGGTGCGAGATTGAACGCTTGCTTTTGTTTTTGTTCTTTTGTGGCGTCTCAGCAAGATTGCCCTCAAGATGGCCATGGCGCGGATCAAGCTGCTGCGGAACAAGAAGGAGGTGCAGGTGCGCCAGATGCGCCGCGAGGTCGCGCAGCTGCTCGACGGCAACCAGGACCAGACGGCGCGCATCAGGGTACGCCTCGATTCCCCCCACCCTCCACCATGCTCATGTCATCCTAGTACTACTAGCACTGTTCGTCCATTTGATGATGTAATTGTGTGGACGAACGGAGCACTCGATTACGAGGATGAAGTGTGTTAATTTATCTTCCCTGTTACATTATGTTATTGCCAATTCCCGTGCTCAAGTGTGTCTGATCGCCTGACACGCAAAATTCTGTGGTTTTGTATGGCATTTTCTTACAGTACTAACCTATGCCATCCCCCCACAGGTTGAACATGTCATAAGGGAAGAGAAGTTCATGCAAGCATATGACTTGATTGAAGTGTACTGCGAACTTATAGTGGCACGCATGTCCATTATTGATTCACAGAAGTAAGCCAAGTTTATATTTCTTGTCTGTAAACCAGTACTTACTGGTCCATGTCTTTATCTGATGCCTGAAATTGCTTTCTTATCATTAAGAGAAGCAGACACACAGTTTATAGTTTGAGGACTATCACTTCAGTCTCGTGTTTGGACTATTTCCGTAGTTGATAGGGTAGGAGTTATCTTTTATCCGTTATCAGTGAACTAGGGTATGGTTTCCTGGGTAATGAGTTACCTTTTATCTTTTTCCTTAACGGCACATCATGATTTAGCTGGACTCTTCTGAGCTTATAAAAACCGCTGCATATTATTCATGTAGAGTCCTTTCCAGGGTAACCTGAAAACTAAGGGTGTTTGAATGACCCCAGTTTACCCTAACAAATATTGGCCATGACCAAACTTCAGGCATGATTTTTTGGTGCCAGAAAAATAATGGACTAAGCACGAGTGAGCCAAAATTTGGCTCGGTGATGCTGACCAGGTAGTCATACAGATAGGAAGAATGATTCATCAACAAAACTTTGTTCCAATTCTCACTAAATTTCTATTGAACACCCCTGTGCAAGTGTGCATGTGTGTAAGCATGAGCACCAGGATTTTGACCCTGGTGGGTGAAATTGTACCCCCATAACTGCATCAACCCAACACGAGGTGGTTCTCGCTGACCATGACTTTGTTGAAGGTTGGAATAAAAGCTTGCCAAATCCCTGCACCATGCCAAATAACGGCACCAATCCAAATGATGACCAAAATTTAGGGTATCGCTGAATTTTGGTGGTTCGCTGGGGCTTGCCCGGTGCACTGGTGCAGCCAATCTGGATAAAAAGTGGCATGCTCCTTTCTTTTTTCATTGCAAGCCCATATGTTAAATTGTTATTCAGTTCAGAAGGTACTGCAAGTCTTGAATAATCGAAATATTGACAATCTGTTTCTCAAGCCAAGCCACCACTGACATGAAAGATCAGTCCCTTCAGGAAAGTTGCACTTGCATGGAGCTTCTTTATCAGCAATTTACAGCATAATTCTGTTATAGTTATTGAGGACTTGTGCGCTTTTCTGGTAAACTTAAAAACATTAACAAATATCACAGGAATATGAATCATCAAGTCCAAAACAAATTGAAACTATTGTTGATTGAATAGACATTTATGTTGGTCCTATTTTCTGCTGTGCTCTCGTGGCACATATCTATTTTTGCCCTGAATTTTCTGTACTTACAGTTACATGTTTGTTTGCCTGAAATCTAGGACTTGCCCTATTGATCTGAAGGAGGCAATAGCTAGTGTTATATTTGCATCAATGAGATGTTCAGATGTCACAGAACTAGCAGATGTTCGGAAGAATTTCACAAGCAAGTATGGGAAAGAATTTGCCACATCAGCTCTTGAAGTGCGACCTGACAGTGGCGTAAACCGTCTGGTATTTTTCTGCTTTTCAGTTTTTGAATTGGACGAAGGTTTTGCAGCTGTACACATTTTAAAACAATTATTACTGTGCATACAGGTAATCGAGAAGCTCTCAGCAGGAGCACCAGATGTACAGACTAAAACCAAAACCTTGAGCTCAATTGCGGCAGAGCACAACATAAAATGGGAGCCAAAAGCATTTGAGGAGCAGAAGCAAAATGAAGATCGGATGGTAAACTGACAGACCTAAATTGTTTTTTAGGTTGAGTATTTTGACTCTAACCTGATCCATTGTCTGTCATGTAGTATGGATCAACATATTCTGGAGGAAACATTCCAACTTCGGGGTCACCTGCTTCTAGCGTGCCAACTCCTCAACCTGCAGCAGCTCCCTATTCATCTGTTCAATCAGCCACTTCTCGTGTGCCTGCAGGACCTTCTTATGAATCTTCTGAAGCTCTAGCTAATAGAAACCCACATGGCACTGCCAACTCTAATGCTTCCACACAGGAAAATAGAAGGGGTTCAGATGCTTCAGTGCCTCCTAGCTCCCAACATGGTGCAACTACTTATTCCTCAGCCAATATTCCTGGATCTAACAACTACTCTAATACTGGGAGTTCAAGTGTTTCTAGACCTCACTCCCAATTTGGCTCAACAGTTCCAGGTACGATTGTAGGTTGTACTTCTTTTTAATATCATCACTTTTTAATGCTTTGTTATTCTTCGTAGTTACTAGTTTATTTTATCTTTGCAGACCCAATATCCAGGACTGAAGAGATCAACCAGCCTAGGGAAAGGAAGTCTTCAGCTAGTGGTTCCAATTGGAATGTGGAATTCAAGGATGCAGCATCTGCAGCCCAGGCAGCAGCAGATTCTGCAGAGATGGCAAGCATTGCTGCCAGAGCTGCTGCCCAACTTGCTAGCCGTGGAAACTTCTATGCAGACCAAGGTACTGGTGCTTATGAATCAGCTGCTTATATGAATGACACTACACCCAGGAAGCAACAAGCTGGACATTTGATGAAGGATGGTAAGAGTTTTAATGAGCAGAGTTCAGGTATTAATGATCCGAGGATGATCTCAAGTAATGCAAGAAAAGATGTAGAAAGAGCAGAAACAAACCGCGTGAGTAGCCAGAATATGTCAACTCCTTACTCCTCTCAGCTCCACTCGTATGCTCCTGAAAGCCATACTGATATGCATGACATGCCAACTGAACCACATCATGCTCATTCATCTGAGCCTCCATATTTTAATGATTCGTCTGAGCCTCCATATTTTGATGATTCATCTGAGAAAGAAAGCAATATCAGAAGAGCTGAGGATCACCAGTTTGATTTGCATGAGGAAAGGTTGCCAGATGCTGGATTTGATTGGCACCACACCAAGGATATAGGAAGCAGGCAAGCTAGCTTTGATGAAGAGAGCAGGAATAACCACTATAGTAATTTTAGTGCTTCCCACGGTGGCAGGAGTGCGTCTTGGGACAACCAGAATGATAAAGCTGGAGCTGATTCTTCAGCTGTTTTATTCGATCAATATGACTATGATGTTCAAGAAGAGAACTTGTTGGATCATTTCTCTTCAAAACACACTGAAGAGCTGCTAACTATGCAGGACCACAAGGGATTCTCAAGTGCAGATTGGAGTCAGCAGCCTAGAAGTGAATCTCCGGTTGATCGTAGCACTTCAACTCTCTTTTCACAGCCATCTTATGATTTAGGAGCAAACAAAGAGGATATTCCCCTGAATGATACTAGACCACCTACTTTTGATTCAGATGGTGTTAGTTCTGACGAGGAAACAAGTACAGACATGCATATCTTAAGGACCCATTCAAGAGGATCTGATTACTCTGAGAACAAAATGTTCAATAAGAATTCTGGAAAGTTTGTTCCTGCTGTTATTGAAGATCATGAATCTAGGCCCAGCAAGCACTACCAGAATCCACCAGGTTCTGATGTATTCCGCAAGGAGCAAAACAGTGATGGTTCACCTAGATATGACTATTCGGGGGCACGGGGGAACTTGGGTCGTGTGCAAAGCAGAGATTATGATCTTTCAGAAGAAGAAACAGAACCACATAGATTGGAAGGTACATCCTCAGGGATAACAGGAGCAAATGAGAATCGGCCCTCGCCTTTCCGCATGCAAACTTCAGCGACATCTGATGACAGCGATGACGGTGATCTTGGCCTGAATTATGGAAGGTTAACTCCTGGACTAAGAAACAAACTCAGGCAACGTCCACAATACAAAATTTCTGGGGATAACTTGCTGCGAAAACAGTCCTTAGAAGGAGCTTCTGCCAGCATTGAAGAATCGGTGCATTTCAAAGAGAATGACACGTCATCTGAACAGACGGGTGATACTCCTAAAGGTTCACGCACAACCAAGAATTCTTTTGGTGCAAATTACCACAGTGAACATCTCGATGGGAGACATACTGTTGGCAAACCTGTGGAATCAAGATCATCCATGACGAGGAATGACTTCTATTCAGGTGATACAGGGAAGTTATCTGAACGATCTGGTAGTCCAATTTCTAGCCCAACCAAGACTTCTGTTAGGGAAAATTCTATTCAAGAGCCACATCTTGAAAGACCGGGTAGTGGGGTGCGCAGGGAAAGTAGATCAAGAACTGCCAGAACTTTCTTTGATTCAGATGAGAGCGAAGAAGAATTGGAAGGACGCCGGTCTGGCCGGACAAAGTTGTCTAAAGAGCAGATACAATCACGGAGGACCCGGGAGGTAGCACCCGATACAAAGAGAGATGGCCGAGCCCGGGCTGGAGCACAGTATGCTGTTGAAACTGAAAGCACGCCAAAAAGCCCTGCTAAAGCATTCTCCAACTCGAGTACTGAACAAAGAAAAGCAGCACCTCCATACTTCAGGGTTTCAGTACAGCAATCTTCGCCAAATCCTGTGCACATTGAACCTCCCGCAGCTAGAGGCAAGTGGCAAGAAGATGAACCGGAGGGAAGTTCTTCTCCAGAAAACGAGGGAAACAAAGAGACCTCAGCAGAGACCCTGAAAGTAAGCACCCCAACAGCTGGTCCTGCCCATGTTCACCCCAAGCTTCCAACAGACTATGATTCTTTTGCTGCACATTTTAAGTCGCTCCGAACCAATCGCCGTTAGGGTTACACATACATGTATACGGTTTGAGAAACTTCTGTTGAGATGTGTACAGTATAGAAACACAATGGTTGGAGAGCTTTTCAAAAAAGAAAAAAAACACAATGGTTGGAGAGACTTGTTGTGCCCTGGGTATTTTTTTGTAAGGACACCAATTCTTTCATTCTCTTTTGGCCTCAGATATACAGTCTTTGATAGGTTATGTCTTCCTTATACTGTTGTAATAATCACATTATGCGCACAGATGTACAGAACTTGGGGTTTCGTTCAATTTGTTTGTTTGACTCCATTGTGACTCAAGCTCAGACCTTGTTTGTATGGAGAGGAATTATTGGCCTGCAGTTTATTATTAGTTGTCCTTGAGAGCCGTGCTCCTTTCACTTCAAATTTGTCTTCGATTACTTCGGACAAACTTCGGAATTACTGCCCGTTTACCCCGCGTGAAGATTTGCTTGCCAGTAGTGGTACAATTGGAGCAGAGATTTGGATGGATGTCACTCTGATCACTAGAACATGATGTGCGGTTACCGGGCCTGTTCATCTCGAAGAAAGGATAATAATAAAATTAAAATGTTAATGTCTTATTTTTTTTACAATGTCTTAATTTGTAGCATGGACTACGGTTTGTTTACAATACAAGAGGTAATCCAATCAACATATATCTTTGTGTAAGACAGTTTGGAGGAGATTTTACAAATCTTTTATAGATCCATGAGATAGAAATGCAGATGAAGGAAAACATTAAAAAGGTGATGGTGAGACTATTCAGCACATTAACAACAATACACATAAGAATCTTTGGACTAAAATCCACTCTGTACTTCCAACGATCACGTTTGTGACAGTAAGTACCCATTTTAAAAATTATCCCACATGTACTCTTTTTATCAAACTTGTTTTTAACCATGTCTTATAGAACTTGTTGACATAATGTACCACATTTATCGAACTTGTTGTCATAATGTAACACATTTAGCAAATTGTCTCCCAACTGACACAAAGGGCCCACCAATTGGGTTGACGAGGCATGCCACACGGACATGTAATGGTAGCATACACTATTTTGTCGATTTAGCTCTGGTTCAGCTGAACCAAGTGTCTCGCTCAATCGGCCCCTCTAGCACTTGCCGAAAGGGCAAGCTGAGCATGACTTTGGAGGCGAACATTGGATCTTTTTTTGGGTTAAAAGGTGAAATTACTCAAAGATTTGGGTACTACTTCGGTAGGAGAGGTATGAGGCGGAGGTAAGTCTTTTTTTAAACATTCCAGCGCGATCATGTTGTAGCTAGAGTTTTGCAACAGATGTATCAAATTCATGTAATCACCAATTGTTGTAGTTTTAGTAGCATCGGATTTGTTGGTTGACCTAAATGTGAGTTGTCTCGTAGTATATTATTCGCAGTGTGAGTGTGGAATCACATGTTTGAAGGAACACAACTCTTTAATTGGTATTTTTTTACAAAACAAACTCAAGTTTTTAATTTGTCATTTTGATAAATCTTCCAAAAGTAAAACTTTAATCTACATCTCCCTTCCCCCTTCAAATGGATTCACTTAAAATAGGCTATGATCTACAAATGCCCTTTTAAATATCTTTTAAAAGGTAATCTCTAATTTACAGACCCATCAACATTAGTTATTCACTAACCGTGTTGGGCGGGGCTCAAGTTCCAAGACTAGGGTTCGTCATAACAATGCTAATACTGACCCCGAACTAAAATAATCATTGCTACTAAATTTGTACCTTAGTTGAAGATATTAGTTGCACGATCAAACTCCAGATTTATTTCAATTGTAAATATTGGATTGCTATAAATAAATTTCAAAAGTAAAACTTATAATTGATAGACCCACTAACAATAGCAATGCGCTTCTGGATTGATAGCAGTGTTCAATGGGATTCAAGTTCTAAGATCAGGTTCCCCGTACCAACGCTAGTATTGAACCCAAACTAAAATAGTCATTGTTATTAACTTTGCGCCTTGTTTTTTTTGCAAGTGATTTGCCGCCTTAGATGAAGGAATAAGTTGCCAGATTAGGCCTATAGTTTCTTCCTACTGTCAACTATGATACTGCTACATGCAATTTCTAACTAAGAAATCCAAGAACTTATAACGGTAAAGTGGGCAATGGGAGAACCAACATTGATTTGATCGATAGGAGTATGTTTTTAAGGCGGGATATTGTTTC
>NC_057802.1:356517062-356526921 GCF_018294505.1 Triticum aestivum | reverse complement strand
GGTATGATATGTCTCCAACGCATCTATAATTTATGAAGTATTCATGCCATATTTACAACAATTTTATATGATCTAAATGAAACTAACATGGACTGATGTTGTTTTGAGCAAAACTACCGTGGTGTTGTTTTTTGTGCAGAAAACAAAGTTCTCCAAATGTAGCGAAACTTTTTGAAGATTTTTTTTGAAACAAAAGAGACCCCCGAAGCTCCGTGGGAGGGTCAGAAGAGCTAGGAGGTGGCCACTAACCACCAGGGCGCGCCAGGGGCCAAAGTGGTGGGCTGGTGGGTAGTGGGCACTCATGGCCCATCTCAACGTGAAACCGACGCAAAAAATCCTATAAATACAAAAATCCCTAGAAATAACCATAGATCAGAAGTCCCGCTGCCGCAAGCCTCTGTAGCCACGAAAACCAATTTAGACCCTGTTCTGGCACCCTGCATGAGGGGGAAATCATCACCGGAGGCCATCTTCATCATCCCGGCGGCAACCATGATGAGGAGGGAGTAGTCTACCCTCGGGGCTGAGGATTTGTACTAGTAGCTATGTGTTTGATCTCTCTCTCTCTCTCATGTTCTTGATTTGGCACGATCTTGATGTATCGCGAGCTTTGTTAATATAGTTGGATCATATGGTGTTTCTCCCTCTCTATCTTGTTCTGATGAATTGAGTTTCCCCTTTGAGATTTTGTTACTATTGGATTGAATACTTTTATGGATTTGAGAGCACTTGATGTATGTCTTGCTATGAATACCCGTGCTGACAACGAGGTATCAGATTGATTCACTTGATATATGTTTTGGCACTCAACTCGTGGATTCCCGAGGTGACATTGGGGTAATCTATGCATAGGGTTGATGCACGTTTTCGTCCTTGTTTCCCCGATAGAAATCTTGGGGCACTCTATGAAGTTCTTTGTGTTGGATTGAGTATTATGAATCTGAAATGGTTTGATGCATATCGTATAATCAACTCACAGATGCTCGCGGTGACATTGGAGTATCTAGGCGACATTAGAGTTGGTTGATGTGTATCATATGGTGTTATTTTAGTACGAACTCTAGGGTTGTTTGTGACACTTATAGGGATAGCTCAAAAGATTGATCAGAAAGAATAACTTTGGGGTGGTTTCTGTAGGATCGAAAGTATGTCTAGAGGGTGGTGGTGGGGGGGGGTGATTAGACTATTTGACCAAATACAAATCTATCATTTTCGCAATTTTAGTTGTGAGCAGATTTTAGCAATTAGCACAAGTCAAGCAATCAACCTACACATGCAATTCTAAGAGTATAGCAGTGGAAGAACATTGCATATGAAGGTAAAGGGAAGGGTTTGGAGAAGGCAAAAGCAATGTTGACACGGAGATTTTTGGCGTCGTTCCGATAGGTGGTGCTATAGTACGTCCACGTTGATGGAGACTTCAACCCACGAAGGGTAACGGCTGCGCGAGTCCACGGAGGGCTCCACCCACGAAGGGTCGACGAAGAAGCAACCTTGTCTATCCCACCATGGCCATCGCCCACGAAGGACTTGCCTCACTCGGGTAGATCTTCATGAAGTAGGCAATCTCCTTGCCCTTACAAACTTCTTGGTGCAACTCCACATCTTGACGGAGGCTCCCGAGCGGCACCTAACCAATCTAGGAGACACCACTCTCCAAAAGGTAATAAACGGTGTGTTGATGATGAACTCCTTGCTCTTGTGCTTCAAATGATAGTCTCCCCAACACTCAACTCTCTCTCTCTGAGATTTGGCTATGGTGGAAAGATGATTTGAGTGGGAAGCAACTTGGGGAAGGCTAGAAATCAAGATTCTTGTGGTAGGATTGGAATGTCTTGATCTCAACACATGAGTAGGTGGTTCTCTCTCAGAAAATGTATGGTGGAAGTGTAGGCACATTCTGATGGCCCTCTCACAAATGGAGAAGAGGGTGGAGGGGTATATATAGCCTCCACACAAAATCAAACCGTTACACACATTTGACCCATCTCGGTGGGACCGAATAGTAATACTCGGTGGCACCGATTAGTTAAAAAATGTGAATGTTAGGAATCTTGGTGGGACCGACTGGAACAACTCGGTGGAACCGATGTGCTAGGGCTTAGGGCAAACCTCATGTCGGTGGCACCGATTGCATCAACTCGGTGAGACCGAAGTGAAGCAATAGGGCAACTGATACGTCTCCAACGTATCTATAATTTTTTATCATTCCATGCTATTATATTATCCATCTTGGATGTTTTATATACATTTTGGTACTGTTTTATATCACTTTTTGGGACTAACCACTACTGCAGGATGCTGCTAATGCGACACTACAATCAGAGACCCTTGAAACTGTGTGCGATGCAATAATCGCAAACGGTGGTGTAAAAAACCGTCAAAAAGGTGCAAAACGTTTGCGATGGAGGATGCATCAAACACGGTTCATATTTAAGTTGCGTGTGCAATGCAGGGCATACGGTTCAGTTCAATTAACTGTTTGCGATGATGAGGAACAAAAGAAACGGGCAACCAGATGAAGGTGTGTGCGATATACAGCATACGGTTCACTAGGATGAACTGTGTGTGATTAGGTAACACAATGGAAACGGTTCAACTGAACAAGATGTGTGTGATACGCGACAAACAGGTCCGTAATCAGAAATGTTTGCGAAGACCAATAATAACATAGACGATTGCTGCTAATAAGACGTGTGATTTGCTCTATCTATAGAAGAATAACATGTATAAGGACTTGATTCCATAAACAGATTGAACATCGAATTACATATGTGGCTAGTACACACATGACTTTTGCACACACGAAAGTAAGTTCCAAAATGCCTATGAAACTCAAATAATGTATAAAAAGGCAAAATGAACCGTGATTAATTTTATATTTTTAGGACGACACTACTATATATAGTTGCATGTTGCCTCTGTAAAATAAATCAAGGCGGGAAGAGACATCGTATGTCGTTTCACACACATAGGTGACAAGGTCCCTCTCGGAACCATGAGCCTTTTTGAGAGAAGCTCCGGTTTGTAAGAAGATTGTACCAAAACTTGTCCCAAATTAGACTAATTTTTTACCACAACATGTTGGTGCTATGACATAACACCATGCCAAGTTTCATGATTTTGAGGCGAGTTTTGGATTTACAATAATTTTAAAACCAGGTTTCTCAATGTTTACTGTCGAGTCGGCACCGCCCTGGATAGGCTTTTTCCTTGTGGGTCCCAAATGATAAATCCAAATCTGTGACTACCATGCAGCTTTTCTTATTAAGAATTACAGCCCTTGGTGTGCAAGCTGAAAATAAGTTAGTGGGTGCTGGTGGGCACTAAAAACTTGCCGTTCTGTAGTGAACAAAGATCTCAAGGATCCCACGAGAGTGATGTTCTTTGCCTAGGTTGTGAATGCTTATAATATTTATACCTTAATTAAAGAAATGGCAAGCCATTGACCCAGTATGAAAGAAAATATGGGTCAAAGCCGAGTTGAAAAGGGCAACAACATCTAACTGTTGGGGAACGTAATAATTTTAAATTTCCTACGCACACATAGGATCATAGTGATGCATAGCAACGAGAGGGGAGAGTGTAGTCCACGTACCCTCATAGACCGTAAGCGAAAGCGTTATGACAACGCGGTTGATGTAGTCGTACGTCTTCACGATCGATCGATCCTAGTACCGAACGTACGACACCTCCGCGATCTGCACACGTTCAGCTCGGTGACGTCCCACGAACTCACGATCGAGCAGAGTGTCGAGGGAGAGCTTCGTCAGCACGACGGCGTGATGACGGTGATGATGAAGCTACCGGCGTAGGGCTTCGCCTAAGCACTGCAACGATATGACCGAGGTGGAATATGGTGGAGGGGGACACCGCACACGGCTTGGAACAATCAACTTGTCTGTTCTAGGGTGCCCCCCTGCCCCCGTATATAAAGGAGCAAGGGGGGAGGCCGGCCGGCCTTGGGGCGCGCCAAGGAGAGGGGGGAGTCCTCCTCCTAGTGGGAGTAGGACTCCCCTTTCCTAGTCCAACTAGGAAGGAGGAAGGGGGAAGGAAGGAGAGGGAGAGAGGGAGGAAAGAGGGGGCGCCGCCCCCCTCCTTGTCCAATTCGGACTCCTAGGGGGGAGCGCGCGGCCAGCCCTAGGCCCTCTCCTCTCTCTCCCACAAGGCCCATGTTGGCCCATTAGTTCCCCCGGGGGTTCTGATAACCCCCCGACACTCCGATAAATATCCGGTGACCCCCGGAACTCATCCGGTTTCCGAATATAGTCATCCAATATATCAATCTTTATGTCTCGACCACTTTGAGACTCCTCGTCATGTCCGTGATCACATTCGGGACTCTGAACTATCTTCGGTACATCAAAACACATAAACTCATAATACCGATCATCACCGAACGTTAAGCGTGCGGACCCTATGGGTTCGAGAACTATGTAGACATGACCGAGACATGTCCCTTTATCATCGGTATGTTACTTGCCCGAGATTCGATCGTCGGTATCTCAATACCTAGTTCAATCTCGTTACCGGCAAGTCTCTTTACTCGTTCTGTAATGCATCATCCCGCAACTAACTCATTAGTCACATTGTTTGCAAGGCTTATAGTGATGTGCATTACCGAGAGGGCCCAGAGATACCTCTCCGACAATCAGATTGACAAATCCTAATCTCGATCTATGCCAACTCAACAAGTACCATCAGAGACACCTGTAGAGCACCTTTATAATCACCCAGTTACGTTGTGATGTTTGGTAGCACACAAAGTGTTCCTCCGGTATTCGGGAGTTGCATAATCTCATAGTCATAGGAACATGTATAAGTCATGAAGAAAGCAATAGCAATATACTAAACGATCAAATGCTAAGCTAACGGAATGGGTCAAGTCAATCACATCATTCTCTAATGATGTGATCCCGTTAATCAAATGAAAACTCATGTCTATGGCTAGGAAACTTAACCATCTTTGATTCAACGAGCTAGTCAAGTAGAGGCATACTAGTGACACTCTGTTTGTCTATGTATTCACACATGCACTAAGTTTCTGGTTAATAGATTTCTAGCATGAATAATAAACATTTATCATGATATAAGGAAATATAAATAACAACTTTATTATTGCCTCTAGGGCATATTTCCTTCACTAACTCCAGTTAACAAACAGTACAAAAGCACGAGGATTAATTGCTCATCAGGTTTAGACAAAATCCAGATTGAACAGGTCAATGACATCTAACTCAACCAAAATTTTCGGCAGTCACAATCAAATGGATCGGTCTGATCCATAAAATCAAGATCCCCGGCCAGAAAATCTACTGGTCCATGATGACAAGCTGTTGTAAATAGAAGCCGAGCACGATCAGAAGCCCTTAGGTCCACATGAAACTTCTTTTTATGTTGTTCAACACCTGCAGCCGTAAGAAATTTCTTGTTGAAAAACTTAATCCTCACGGACAATAGTGCCCTCGCATTCAACATGAAGAATGTGACAAAGCTAGTGTTTGCATTGTTGGATGCACATCCTTCCAGTGTTAATGTCTTCAAACGAATGTCGTGAGATCTGAGAAAATCCCGGTGCTTCTTGAACCATCGATTGGTTATACCCTTTTCTCCATGTGTTAGTGCCTAAATAGAGATGAAGATTGAAAACAGTTAATGTCTAAAAAGGATTATGTTGAAAGAGTGATAGATGAACGATTAATTATAGTACATTATATATGGGCTTTCAATGTGTGTGAAATCATCACCTTCATATACAAAATCTCCAGACATGGAAAGCATTGCAGCAAGGCAATAATGATGTTGAGATCAAAACACCACATAGTGATATATAAGGTCTTGATAGAATCCACCACCACTGATAGGGACAAGCGCTTCATTGAGCATAGAACATAATATTAGCACTGAAAGTGTACTCCAAGATGTAACTTATGCGCACAAATGAAAAATGCAAATTACAAAAGTGTACGTGAATAATATACAGTACCTCAATAGGTGTGGAGGCAAACAGCATCTCGAACCATTCAAATGGATCACTAATTGCACCCAAGGTCTCCAGTTTAGGCGCAGAGACCACATTTATTTGTGAAGGTTTATAAGAACAATTAAGGAGCAACCTTTGAAGTGAAGGGGCGTCTTCGATGATGAGCTCCTGTCCTTCAAAATTAATTCCAATGCTTACAAGCTGAGACGACTTTATTTTGAGACAAGGGATATGGATTCCTAGTCCAAAAACAAGCACCAAACGCTGCAGTGCAGGGCAGCTAGAGTGGATGATGCTGTGAAGTGAGGCCACCGACAGATCAACCAACACAAGTGCAAGTTTTTTCAGCACTGGCAGTCGAAGCATTTGTACCAGATAGTCTGCTAGATGGCACCGGGTCAAGGTGGCGGTGTGGAGAGAGGGGGGAAACCATGAGATGGGCATCGGTGGTGAGGGCACGGATGGAGCTCTTGGTGGTAACCTATCGCTGTAGTAATGGTAGAACTCAAGCTGCTGGAGTTTATCGAATTGACGGGATGTCAGCCAGGCAGCCACCGTGCAGGGTATGTCCAGCAGGTAGCATGCCGGGATGCAGATGCGTTGAACGGAGCCCTCATGGGAGGAGATGATGGCTCCGGGGAGTTCAGAATCATCATCGATAGATAGCTGACGACAGTCAAGATTAAGAGGCGCGATGCACCACAGAGTGCGCCACCGAGATGGGAGGACTTGTGTGTGCGGTAGCCATCCTTGGTGGGGAGAAGGGAGATGATCTCCCCAAGGATTCCGTCCGGGAGATCGCTGATGCTGTCCGCCGGAGATTCTACTGGTTCCTCAGGTCCAGGGGGGCGCTTGTGGGGACCCTGACTCATAAGTCGTGATCACCGAATGCACGTGTACAGTGATCCCAGAGATCAATGCTCACTAAACACACAGTAGCTGAATAACAAGAGTCTTACATCCATACATACCGTCTTACATAAATTATGACCATTATGGTCAAGTCTTGAGTATAACTTCGCAGCGGAAATCTTCGTCGATAACTTGGACCCATGCCATCTGCCTTAACCCTACATGCATTCTGACTGGGAAGCGTCCTAGCTCGCACGATCGTCACCAAAGAACTCTTCAATATATCTTGTCTCTCATGCCTGGCCAATAAAATAACCAGTGGCAAGCCAATGAGTACTTTGAATGTACTCGCAAGCAACCCATGTTTTGGTTCAAGATACAACAATGCATGATATAGGTAAAGTTTTGCAGAAAGCTAGTTTTGAGTGCAATGGCATGTTCGACAACTTGGAAGACGTGCATCAGGAGAATTCAAGTAACCATGAGGACAGGTTACAGATATCAACATAAATAGAGTGGGCATCAACCCAACTCAATTATGTCAAGTCCTTTGACTTGACCCAAGTAGTTCTTCCACTTATCCAAACACACTCACCAGGTTTCGTAAACATGTGGATGTAGCCCAAGAGCGGTTACCCAACTGTCATTGACCATGGACACGGCTATTCGAATAGTTTTACACTCTGCAGAGGTTGCACACTTTACCCACAAGATCCGGGGAACTTCCGTGTCATCCACGACCCGCGATACCTCAAGTACCCGGGGTAAGCACCCGATCACTATCTTTCCCTAGACGACACTAACATGGAGTCCACTCGATTGGTAGTAACCCCCGTGCCCAACATTTCACATCTTAAAATTGTGGAGCCTCGCTCCCATATTTATCACATACCACTGGCACGGGGTACCAACGGTGTGTCCGGTGCCCCATAAAAATGTTCTTGGCCGCCCTACCTGGCACGACCCCATCCTGAGAGAGCGCACCAAAAACTCTCCTGTCACTAGTAATGCGGGCTCCAAGCTAGTATCGGCCTAGGTAATCAATAATGCCCTTTCCCATATAAGGGTAGAGTGGTTGCGCATGTAAGGTTGGAATAACGGTCGCAACTTAAACCAATCCGTTTTTGAAACCACACTCACATATCCTTCTCCGGTACACCACTTCTTTGTCAAGTGGTTACCTAGCTCAACATCTCCCTCGGGCGTTAGTGGCACCCGACGGGGTTTTCAAAAAGTCTTTGGGAGCATACTTGCCTCCATCACCATGCATATACCCGTCCCATTTGCGTAGCATCTACTTTAGCATCCTATCTACTCCCACCCGCATAACCCTCGTGGGAAGGTAGGGTCATGCACAATGCAAGTATCAACAAGGAAGCAACAAAGGCAACCCACCGAAGTGGTTACCATCTCATCATGATTCCGATGCAACAATAGTAAAGTGCTATATGACATGCATAAAAAGGGTTTCATGGACATGGTCAAAGGGCTGCTTGCCTGGTTCATCAGAGCCTTGAAATCTTCTGGTCCTTCTCCAAGTACTCCGTCTACTTCGTCAACTAACGCCGGAAGCAACCATAATAAGCAACACAAGAAGGCAGAAAATAAAAGTGCTCTAAAAATATTAATTTGACTTTTCTAGGACATCTCTGGTTATATGAAAAAACCCAGAGTAGTTTCATTGGAATTGGGTCAGTGGATATTTCTAAACATTTTGATATGATGGAATCAAGGGGTTTATGGATTTGCAAGAAGTGTACAGAATATATTTTTGAAAAATGAGCAAAGGCACCCATTTAACAAAACATGATTTTAGAAGCATCTAGAAGTTGGTTTCACTAGATTTGGAGTTCAAATGATTTTCCTATGAATTTGCAAAGTTGACAAATATGAAGAAATGGCTCATTATTTTGTGTGGTACATAAAGTATTAGTAAAAATGTGCATAAACTAAGTTATGAACTTAGAAGCATCTAGGAATTTGAATCATGGCATTTGGATCAACTTTGATCTCTCTGTGATTTTCTAAAGTTCATCACAGAAATGGAAATTGGGGTTTTGATAAATATGTGTGAAGAAAAGTTTCCTGGAAAAATGTGCAAAGAGAACCATGTGATAGATTATGATTTATGGATCCCCTAGAAATTTGAATCATCAAATTTTGAGTTAATTTGATTTATTTAAGTGCTTTTGAAGTCTACTGGGAAAAAGAAAAAGGGAAAGGGGGCTTTACACTTATCATGCGCGGAAGGCCAGACATAGGCAGCGGGCCGGCCCAGCTGCTCGGCCGCGCGCGGGCGGTCGACGCAGGAGGCGGACTCGAGGGAGTACGTCTTCCCCGAGCGAAGGCGGTGGCAGGCAGAGCCCGTCTCCACTTAATGGGGCGGGGCGAGGCCCACTAGCCAGCGGCTCCGCCTTGATGGCTGACCGACAGGGGGGGCCCGGCTGTCGGGTTCGTCTCCCTCCCCCCGCCTGAACAGATCAGCGGCAGGAGCGACTTGCCGTCGCTCGCGCCGGCGACCCAGGCAGCCTCCGGCGACGTTGCACCCACCAGCGTGGTCAGCGCGAAGGGGCGCATCCATCCATGTGTCACACGCATGCCGGAGAGGACCAGGTCAAGGAGAATGCCGACCGTGGCGGACGTGGCCGATGGCGATGGCGGGCACGGCGCTCCGGCCGTCGGGAGGAGTAAATGGAGTGCGGGGGAGCTCCGCGGGGGCAGTAGAGATGCAAAGTAACCCATAGGTGGGGAGGAGGTGGCCTGGACGACGAGAATTTAGGCGGTGGTCGGCGGCTCGGCTCCGGCCATGGACGAGGTTGGAGGGCGCAAGGAGGGGAGTGGGTCGGTCCAGGGGGTGCACGGGAGGGAGAGAAAGCCAAAGGAGTAGAGAGGGGGCTCGGGGGTGGCCTTAACTAGAAGGGGGCGAGGTGCACCGTGGACGGGTGCGCCGGCGAGGTCGTTGCCGTTGCTAGGGGTCACGGGGGCTCGCGTGTGCGTGTCCGGGGCATTTGTAGAGATGGTCTA
>NC_057802.1:356514506-356516682 GCF_018294505.1 Triticum aestivum | reverse complement strand
GCCAGGGGAAGGGAGAGAAGGAGTGGGGAGAGCTCCGGGTGGAGCCACGAACTCGCGCCCGCATAGGCCGAGCCGGGCGGCTCTGGGCACGCGTTGCTGGAGGTGATAGAGAGGGAGAGAGGAGGGGGCCAGCAGGGCTGTCGTGGTGCGGACGTCGAGGGCCTCGACTGGCACGCTGGGGCGGCCCGAGGTGGTGGGGGAGCGCGGCGTCAACGGTCGGGTGCTCTGCCAGGCGCTCCAGAGCGCGTCTTTGGCCGGCATCCGCGGCTTTTCCGCGCGCACTCGCGCGTCCACTTGTGTCTGGCAGCTGTAGGGGGTATGGGAAAAAGCTGAGGAGAGCCTTGGATGCTCTGGAATGTCAAGGAGGGAGAGAGAGGCTGCGAGAGAGAGAGAGAGAATGCTGCTGCCCAGAGAAGAAAAATGGGTTCTACCCCCCTTATTCATGGCTCCTCGGGCAGGGAAAGATGCAGGAGGTAGAGGAGGAGCAGGTGAGGCCGTGGGATAAAGTTCAGCTCATGGAGATTAGTGGAAGAGGTCAAAAATGGAATTTTGGTAAAGTGGCGGAAGGTGTTTGATGCTTGTTTGGTTAAGAAAATGATCTACATTTGGCATGAGACTCCACAGGGTGAAATGGCACATATAATTAGGTGCTTCAACCAACTTTGAGCTCATTTGGGCAAAGTTGCCAATGCAACTTTTGTAAACCCTAGAAATTAGCAGAAATGGACTTTCCAAGATTTAGTCATGCAAAACTATTCTCCTTGATTCACCACTTAGTGTAGTGTCATCATTTGAGGTTCTGAACATGTCCACAAAAGTTGAGATCAAAAGGAGAAAGTTGCCAATGTAAAGTTGTTCAAACTTGGTTCTGGACAGGAAGGGTTTTGGGGCACTTTGATCAAGTTAACTTGTTCTCCAACTTGTGCCACTTTGTCTAGATGCATTATTACACCATTTGAGCATGTGCACCAAGTTTGAGAGCATTTGGACATGTTTGACAGTGCAAAGTTGTTCAAACTTGAAAAAGGACAGAAGTGGTTTTGAGAGGGTTTCATGGGGTTATACTGTTCTTCATGACAGGAGACTTGGCAAGATCATCAAACATGTCATATGTGACATGCTATAATTTTCTTGGAATTTTTTTGGGGAATATTTCCTTTGTAAATATTTCAAAAGCTTGAAATATCCAGAAAGGGTTTTTGAGGGATTTGACCAATATTTTGAACATGACCATGTGTTGAAACTCTTCTATATGTACAATATATGTCCACTGAGTTTCCCTAGGTTTTTCCCAAATATTTTGAAAGCAATAAAATAATTTTAACCTATTAAAGACCATTTCTGGACTTAAGAAAAAGCCTTTAAATAAAATAGGAAAATAAATTTTAAAATTATATTTTTGTCATTTCTGGGTGTCCTATATCTAATAGGAGTCAAATATATTTTTGGAAAGATTTTTACTGCCCTTAATTAAGTACTTGCAGTGCAAATCTCAATTTAGGGGTTTTTGGAAAACTAATTTTTGAAATTACTATTTGGCCAAATTATTTTTATGTCCTATACACATGGCATGATCATTGGGCAAGGTTTTGGATCAAGGAGAAGGAGTATAAGAGTTCGAGAATTTATTTGATTTTTAGAGCACTTGCAAACAGCAGTCAAACATTCACTGAAAGCAAAGACAAAACACTCAAAAGTTTTTGTCAAAGCACATTTTATCATGATTCATTAGCTTAAGTGTTGTGGCATGAAAATCAGGGTGTGACAGCGCTTCTGGCCGCACAGTCGGTTCCAAGATCTACATCCGGCGGCGGCGCTGGTCGGACCCTCATCTGTGTACATACCAATCTGAAAGAAAAAAATGGCATAACATGTAGGACATTCGAAATCAATTCGCAAGACTAGAAAGAAAAAAGGCACAAACATATATGTAGGACATTCAAAATCAATTCTCAAGATCTGGCCATGAATTATTAGCATGCAAGCTAACCCTAGTCGGATTATTAGCAAAAATCGTTTGTACAGAACAAACAATTAATCACTAACTCTATACGGGTAACATTCAAACAATCAATACACTACGTGCATCTAACGGATCTTACTTACTCTGATTTCATGGACTAAGAGAACATAACCGTAGGATTTGTATTCCAGGAAAATTATAGAGGGGCCGGGT
>NC_057802.1:356489097-356514163 GCF_018294505.1 Triticum aestivum | reverse complement strand
ACCAGAGAAAACACTTGATATGTTTGCTGCACAAATGGGTATATAGATGACTAACCGGTTTTCTGTCGGAGTCGCAGTTGTTGCCGGAGTTGCTGTTGACCTCCGGCTCCGGTTGGGGGGGGGGCATGACGGCGCCGATGAATTCAAGATCGTGCTGCTGCCCGCGTGAGACCTCGTCGGCGGCGACGGAAACCTCTGTGGCCAGCTTCACGGGTTGTGCAGGTGCTTCACTAGGCCCGACGTCGCCACTCCCTCCGATGGTGCGCTTCGGCGGCATTGCCATACACTCCGGAGTCCAGACGTCGGTGACCACTGTGGAACGGGGGTGCGGCCGCTTATTATGGCCGACGGCTCGGGCGCGCAATTAATATGGACCAGTGGGAGCGAGGCAGGCTGCGGTCAAAAGTTGTCTCGCCTCCCGGTGAGCCTGCGTAGCGGACGTCTGCCATTCCTACCATCGTTGCACACAGCTACTCGCACGCCTCCCCGTCAATACACACATCTGCACGCACGCCTCCCGGTATGCATGCGCGGCGGACTGCTCGCATGCGTCCTGTCAACTCACGCCTGCTCGCACGACACACGGGGCGTGTGGCAGCACGTATATTTTTTGGTTTATTTTCTGCCGCTTTACTGCTTCACTGAACCGTTTGCGTTGAAGAGATGCACAAATCCTGCGTTGAACATCTCGCACGCTTCCTGGTGAACCTGCGCACCGGACGAGTTTTGGATTTACTAGAATTTAAAAACCACGCATCTCTATGTTTTGCCGGCAATCAACAGTGCCCTGGTGTTTAAAATTCATTCCCATTTCTTGCATGGGACCTAAGCATGCACATAAGGACACATATTTGATTTTTCAACCAATTTATATGCACTGGAGCATGTGCATGTAATCAAATTTGAATTATGCACATAAATGCATTGAAAACTCAGTTAATGCATAAAAATGTCCAAACGAACCCCAAAAAATCACAAAAATTGACACAACACTCCTGTTGTTCTATGTTGACACGAGAAAAAATTTGAAAGCAATAAGAGGCAATGGATATCGTTTCGTCCCCAAAGGTGGGACGTTCCCTACCGAAACCATCATGCTTGTTGTGAGAAGCTCTAGTTTGTGAGAAGCATATACCCAAACCTGCCCCAAATGGGACAAAATTTTTACCACGGCATGTTGATGCCGCTCCATGATAGCATGCCAAGTGTCATGAATTTCAAACGAGTTTTGGATTTACTAGAATTTAAAAACCAGGCATCTCAACATTTTGCCGGCAATCAACGGTGCCATGGTGTTTGAAATTCATTCCCATTTCTTGCATGGGACCTAAGCATGCACCCAAGGGCACAGATTTGATTTTTCAACCAATTTCTATGCACTGGAGCATGTGCATGTAGTTCAAATTTGAATTATGCACATAAATGGATTGAAAACTCACTTAATGCATAAAAATGTCCAAACAAAACCCGAAAAATCACAAAAAAACACAACACTCCTGTTGTTCTATGTTGACACGAAAGCAATAAGAGACAATGGATATCGTTTCGTCCCCAAAGGTGGGGCGTTCCCTACCGAAACCATCATGCTTGTTGGGAGAAGCTCTGGTTTGTGAGAAGCATATACCCAAAACAGCTCCAAAATGGGACAAAAAATTTACCACGGCATGTTGATGCCGCTCCATGATAGCATGCCAAGTTTCATGACGAGTTTTGGATTTACTAGAATTTAAAAACAAAGTATCTCAATGTTTTGCCGGCAATCAACGGTGCCCTAGTGTTTGAAATTCATTCCCATTTCTGCATGGGACCTAAGCATGCACCCAAGGACAAAGGATTGATTTTTCAACCAATTTATATGCACTGGAGCATGTGCATGTAGTTCAAATTTGAATTATGCACATAAATGCATTGAAAACTCACTTAATGCATAAAAATGTCCAAACGAACCCCGAAAAATCACAAAAAACACAACAATCATGTTGTTCTATGTTGACACGAGAAATTTTTTGAAAGCAATAAGAGGCAATGGATATTGTTTCGTCCCCAAAGGTGGGACGTTCCCAACCGAAACCATCATGCTTGTTGTGAGAAGCTCTGGTTTGTGACAAGCATATACCCAAACCTGCCCTAAATGGGACAAAAAATTTACCACAGCATGTTGATGCCGCTCCATGATAGCATGCCAAGTTTCATGAATTTCAGACGAGTTTTGCATTTACTAAAATTTAAAAACCAGGCATCTCAACATTTTGGCGGCAATCAACGGTGCCCTGGTGTTTGAAATTCATTCCCATTTCTTGCATGGGACCTAAGCATGCACCCAAGGACACAGATTTGATTTTTCAACCAATTTACATGCACTGGAGCATGTGCATGTAATTCAAATTTGAATTATGCACATAAATGCATTGAAAACTCACTTAATGCATAAAAATGTCCAAACGAAACCCAAAAATCACAAAAAGAACACAACACTCCTGTTGTTCTATATTGACACGAGAAAATTTTTGAAAGCAAGAAGGGGCAATGGATATCGTTTCTTCCCCAAAGGTGGGGCGTTCCCTACCAAAACCATCATGCTTGTTGTGAGAAGCTCTGGTTTGTGAGAAGCATATACCCAAACCAGCCCCAAATGGGACAAAAATTTTATCACGGCATGTTGATGCTGCTCCATGATAGCATGCCAAGTTTCATGAATTTCAGACGAGTTTTGGATTTACTAGAATTTAAAAACCAGGCATCTTAATATTTTGCCGGCAATCAACGGTGCCCTGGTGTTTGAAATTCATTCCCATTTCTTGCATGGGACCTAAGCATGCACCCAAGGACACATAATTGATTTTTCAACCAATTTATATGCACTGGAGCATGTGCATGTAGTTCAAATTTTAATTATGCACATAAATGCATTGAAAACTCAGTTAATGCATAAAAATGACCAAACGAACCCCGAAAAATCACAAGAATTGACACAACACTCCTGTTGTTCTATGTTGACATGAGAAAAAATTTGAAATCAATAAGAGGCAATGGATATCGTTTCGTCCCCAAAGGTGGGACGTTCCCTACCGAAACCATCATTCTTGTTGTGAGAAGCTCTGGTTTGTGAGAAGCATATACCCAAACCTTCCCCAAACGGGACAAAAAATTTACCACGGCATGTTGATGCCGCTCCATGATAGCATGCAAAGTTTCATGAATTTCGGACGAATTTTGGATTTACTAGAATTACAAAAGCAAGTACGTCGACGTTTGCCGGAGAGCCACTATGCCGTGGTGTTCGAATTTCATCTCCATTTCTTGCATGGGAGATAAGCATAAACCCATGGACACATATATGATTTTACAACCCATGTTGGTGCACCGGAGCATGTGCATGTAGTTTAATTTTGAATTGTGCACCTGAACAGGGGCGGATCCAGCCCAGCCCAGCGCCCCGAGCCCCCTTCGTATACTGCAGCAATTGCTACAGTATTTTCGCTACAGTCTCTGAAGGAAATGGACCTCACGCCCCGGGCCTGGGCCCCCCCGGCCTGGGGCCTAGATCCGCCACTGCACCTGAAATGGCTAGAAAACCAATTTAATGTATAAAATGTTCAAACGAACCCTGAATAATTCCAATTCTTTTACGACACACATATAGTTGCATGTTCAGTCCAGATAAAAGGTCTAGCAATTCAAACACCTTCCATTGCCGCCGTGACCCCATTATGTAATTCAAATCAAGATGAAAAACAAGTATATCACACACAGTTTATTATCACCAATTGTGTGAGATGCAACACAAAATATCCTGGAGCACCGTTGGTGTATAGTACGCCTATGGCTTACGCGAGGTGGGTCGGCTACAGTCCACAGCCGGCGTCTCAAGCACACTAGCTCGCTCCCCAAATATCGTTTCACTGTTCAGTCGTCGCCGGTGAAAGATGGGCACGTGGACCTGCGTCGTGAGGGCAACTTCGGTGGCCCACTCCGGCGAGAGCGCGGCCGCAGCCGCCATGCGCGTGCTAACAAGGTGCATGAGCGCAGCCGCATTCTATGACCACGCGGCCATGGCAGTCCAAACGGCCGCTGTTGCTTCTCAGGTGGTGGCAGCAACATCTGGCTCGGGGATAACAACTGGCGAGAGCGGCACAGCAGCTGTCCGTTCCGCAGCGGCGCCCTTAGCCCTGATGGAGGCCACCCACGACCATGTCGAGGCCGCCCATGCCCAGCTCCTGGCGGTCACCACACAAATCGAACGAAGCTTCTCCGACAACGGCCAGCAACCCACGACCGAAGAGCTGGTAATCGCCGAGAGCGTTCGAGCAGCCGTTCGTTCCTCCGCCGCATACCTTGCGACGATGGAGCCCGTCCAAGCCCAGATCGCGTCCGCCCACGCCCAGCTCATGGAGGATGGCGAGATGCTTGCCGAGTATGGTGCGATGGATGACATGGAGCCCCTTCCCCAGGAGACCATCGGGCGCGAGCTGGACATGGAGGCGGCGGCGGAGATCGACGAGCACCAGCCGTAGTAGTACTCTTTGTTTTGTTTAATTAAGAGCACCGGTCTTTAATTTGTTAGAGTAATGTTTAGGTCAGCTAGCTCTGTTTAATTGCTGAACTTGCTCGATTAAGAAGTGTGAGTGTGCTATAGTCTCCTTTGTGTACCCAAATTATGCAATGACATGGATGACCACTGTAACCATGGAAATTCGAACCAAAATTTTTGACGTTCAAACTCATCACACACGGGTTAAGCTATCTGAATCGTTTGTGATGTTCACATATCGTACACAGTTCTGAATAAGGGACCGTGTCTGATGACACTTTGCGCGCCAGTTATTTCACTGAAGCGATTCCAAATTTTCGGCTTCCGCGGAAATATTTACCTCCCCGCCCCACCCCCTTACCAAAAGCCACATTTCCCCTATTTCTGCCTTCCTTTCCAAGTTGAAACCTTCACTCCTTGCTTGCAGCGCCGCCTCCTCGCCGGCGACCCTCCTTCATGCTGCTCAGCCTCGCCTATCCAGGCAGGTAATCCACACCCGACCCCTATCCTCCTCCTCCTTCCACATCCCACATGCCCCGACCACCGGCGCGAGCGCGACACCTTCCACCCAAATCACTGACCCCTCCACCAAATAAGCGCCACCCTAAGCCATGGTGCACGCAGTATAGCCAGGATCTCAAGGAGCATTTGGCAGCGGAGAAGTAAATCGCGGTCGCACGCGTGGATGAGGTCGCGTTGGCTGCCATTCGTGCTGACCCCCAGATCTTGGAGGAGCACCTCGCCGTCGAGGCCACTGTTGATGCCTCACGCGCCGACGCCGCGACGCGGTTGGCTGCTTTAAATGACAGTTCGTGGCGTTTTATTGAGGCCACCGTCGGTGCCTTCGACAAAGACTACGAGGTGTTTTCTCAGCATGCACGTGCTTACCTCATCTCGAGAGCCAGCAGGTTGGTGCCTGGAGCGGCTCAGGAAACTCACCACTACAACGAGGGCACCCACGATGTAGAGGCCTTGCCCTCTTCCATGTCCAAGGAGCCAATCGTCATCGATATCTCCGACAATGAGGAGTAGCTTGTCTTATTAGCTCACTATAAGGACCCATGTTCAGTTTGCTAGCTACTGCCTTTCCTTAACAAATTCTAGTGAATTGTGCTATCTACTTTTACCATGCAATCTTCTGCTATAGTGTATATGTTCTATATGTCATTCAATGTGGTGTTCAGTTAACTGCTTGGTTCAATTCTGCAAATGTGATGTTCAATTCTTCAGGGTGCAATATTTCCAAGTTGTTAAGCATGCTTGGTTTGGTTAACTGTCTTATCTTATATTACGAGTATGTTATATTGTGCAATGTGGTGCTCAGTTAACATTTGGTTCATTTCTTGTGGTGTTTAGTTAACTGCTTGGTTCAATTCTGCAATGCGATGTTCAATTGTTGTGGCTGCATTCTGTTATTATATACCATGTGAGGAATAAATCGAATTTGGCTATACTAAATACATGAGAAACAAATACAATTGCTATATTTCCAAGTTGTTAAGCATGCTTGGTTTGGTTAACTGTATGATCTTCTATTAGGAGTATGTTATATTGTGCAATGTGGTGCTCAGTTAACGTTTGGTTCATTTTTTGTGGTGTTTAGTTAACTGCTTGGTTCAATTCTGCAATGCGATGTTCAATTGTTGTGGCTGCATTCTGTTATTGTATACCATGTGAGGAATAAATCGAATTTGGCTGCACTTAATACATGAGAAACATATACAAGTGCTATATTTCCTAGTTCTTAATCATGCTTGGTTTGGATAAATGGGTTTTCCATGTGGCTTGAATTAATCTGATGAATCTGCAATGTGCTTATTTTTCATCAACATATTTAACTGATAGCATGTGAACCCTTACTTAACCTGATGACTAACTACCTTATATGTGTTGCAGAGAAACAATGGGAAGCACTGAGGTTTACAATCGAGGTTAGCACGTGCATGGTCCGTTGTCTAATAGCACATTATTGTGCAATTGCAGGAACCATTCTAATATTTTGGTTTTTAACAATTTGGTCTTGCACATGTAGGTCCTGCTGTCAGAGGTTTTGACCCACTGTTCGACCCTTTTTGCATATGGGGAAATGAGTTGTCTATGAATATCAGTCAAGTCAAGAAACTCGGAAAGATTGTTAGGATAAAGAAATTAGCGACAAAAAACAACAAGATCTTTGTCTGCACAATGTTGAAGACATCAGTTCACTACAGGATGGTACTAACTATTATACCTTGCCTTTATTCCTTTGCCCCATTTCCAATATAGAGAAGATATTTATGCACATCCTTGTTTTCAGGCCTTTCCAAAGCAGTTCACTGATGATTACCTCTCAAACCACCTGTATGGTCAGGAGGCGAGGAAGGTATTCATACAACACCCACGGTTCAATATTGAAGTGTTCCTGAAGAGGACGAAGGATGGACGGTCAATCATCCACAGGCACTGGCCTAAAGTTACAAAGACCTTCAACATCAATGAAGGCTCAATATTCGCCTTCTGCTTCAGCAGTTTTCCAGATGAGATACATCTATCTATGTACTGACTATGATGCTAATTTCGAAAGGTTATAGATGTTGCATGTGAAACTTGGTCCTAGTGTAGTTGTGTAATGGGGTAGCTGAGTGCTGAAGCTATATGATGTTGTACTCTAATGTATTTCAATTATGAAATTCTGCTTCCTTAATATGGAAATGAAATATATTATGTTGTTAATATGAATGTCAATTAGATTAATAAATGGATTATTAATAATAGGGCAATTAGCTTGCTAATTGGGTTTTGCTATTGCAAACGGTTGTTGAAAAAATACTGTGGGCGATGACCTCAGGCAACGCACACATTTTCTAGGAATAAACCGTGTTGGATCAATGAACAATCACACACGACTTTCTCTTGAAAACTGTTTGCGTTAGGCCACCTTGCGGAAACGTTTACCACATAAAAACTGTGTGTGATGGACAACCTTTGCCACATAGTTTCTTCTACGGACCGTGTGTGATACATTCAATAACACAAATGATATAACGGGAAAAATTGTGTGTGATGTACCTGTGAACGGAAACGTTTTTCTTGGAGCGACTGTGTGGGATGTACATACGAACGAAAATGTTTAGCAGGGACTGACTGTGTGGGATGTACTTGCGACCGGAAACAATTTCGCCATATAATTGTATTTTTTAGCTCTATGATACGTCTCCGCCGCATCTATAATTTTGATTGTTCCATGCCAATATTCTACAACTTTCATATACTTTTGGCAACTTTTTATACTATTTTTGGGACTAACATATTGATCCAGTGCCCAGTGCCAGTTCCTGTTTGTTGCATGTTTTTTGTTTCGCAGAAAATCCATATCAAACGGAGCCCAAACGGGATAAAAACTAATGGAGATTTTTTTGCAATATATGTGAATTTTGGGAAGTGGAATCAACGCGAGACGATGCCCGAGGGGCCCACGAGGGTGAGGGGCGCGTCCTGGGCCCTCATGGCCACCCCTTAAGGCGGTTGGTGCCCTTCTTTCGCCGCAAGAAAGCCAATATGCGGATAAAAATCATGTCCAAACTTCATCCCAATCGGAGTTACGGATCTCCGGGAATATAAGAAACGGTGAAAGGCCAGAATTAGGGAACGAAGAAATAGAGAGAGACAGAGAGACAGATCCAATCTCGGAGGGGCTCCCGCCCCTCCGCCACCATGGAAGCCATGGACCAGAGGGGAAACCCTTATCCCATCTAGGGAGAAGGTCAAGGAAGAAGAAGAAGAAGGGGGCTCTCTCCCCCTCTCTCCCGGTGGCGCCGGAACACCGCCGGGGCCATCATCATCACCGCGATCTACACCAACACCTCCGTCATCTTCACCAACATCTTCATCACCTTCGCCCATCTATCTACATCGGTCCACTCTCCCGCAACCTGCTGTACCCTCTACTTGAACATGGTGCTTTATGCTTCATATTATTATCCAATGATGTGTTGCCATCCTATGATGTGAGTAGGTTTTCGTTGTCCTATCGGTAATTGGTGAATTGCTATGATTGGTTTAATTTTCTTGTGGTTATGTTGATGTCCTATGGTGCCCATCATATGAGCGCGCACGTGGATCACACCATAGGGTTAGTTGTATGTTGATAGGACTATGTATTGGAGGGCAAGAGTGACAGAAGCTTCAACCTAGCATAGAAATTGATGCATACGGGATTGAAGGGGGACCAATATATATTAATGCTATGGTTGGGTTTTACCTTAAGGAACTTTAGTAGTTGCGGATGCTTGCTAATAGTTCCAAACATAAGTGCATAGAATTCCAAGTCAGGGATGACATGCTAGCAGTGGCCTCTCCCACATAAAACTTGCTATCGGTCTAGTAATGTAGTCAATTGCTTAGGGAAAATTTCACAACTCCTACCACCACTTCTCCACACTCGCTATACTAACTTTATTGTGTCTTTATCTAAACAGCCCCTATATTTTATTTACGTGCTCTTTATTATCTTGCAAACCTATCCAACAACACCTACAAAGTACTTCTAGTTTCATACTTGTTCTAGGTAAAGCGAACGTCAAGCATGCGTAGAGTTGTATCGGTGGTCGATAAACCTTGAGGGAATATTTGTTCTACCTTTAGATCCTCGTTGGGTTCGACACTCTTACTTATCGAAAGAGGCTACAATTGATCCCCTATACTTGTGGGTTATCAAGACCTTTTTCCGGCGCCGTTGCCGGGGAGTTATAGTGTGGGGTGAATATTCTCATGTGTGTTTGTTTGCTTTATCACTAAGTAATTTTTATTTGATGTTCTAAGTTGTTCTCTATCTTTAGTTATGGATATGGAACATGAAATACCAAAAAATTAGGTTTACTTGCTACTCATGGAGATGGGTGTCACGCCCAATATGCGATACTATCCTAAAGAGACTCGAAGGCCCCACCAAGGATAGAACCGCATATTGAAACGCTTTTGCAAGGTGGATATCATTACATCAACATTACATAATATTTGGGGATACATACAAGGCATACAAATGCCGCAAGAATACATCAATACATCAATACATAAGATCAACATCCGGCTACGGATGAAACATAAACAGAAACTCAAACGACATCCACCCTGCTAGCCCAGGCTGCCGACCTGGAACCTATCCCCTGATCGAAGAAGAAGCAGAAGAAGAACTCCAAAATAGGTCATCATAAAACCTGTACCTGCAACTGGTGTTGTAGTAATCTGTGAGCCACGAGGACTCAGCAATCCCATTACCATGGGTATCAAGACTAGCAAAGCTTAATGGGAAAGGAAAGGATAAGGTAGTGAGGTTGCAGCAGCGTCTAAGCATGATATGGTGGCTATCTTACGCAAAAGAGAGCGAGAAGAGAAGCAAAGGAACGGTCGTGAACTAGCAATGATCAAGAAGTGATCCTGAACTCCTACTTACGGCAAACATAACCCAGAAACCGTCTTCACTTCCCGGACTCCGCCGAGAAGCGACCATCACGGCTACACATGCGGTTGATGCGTTTTAATTAAGGTCAAGTGTCAAGTTTTCTACAACCGGATATTAACAAATTCCCATCTGCCACATAACTGCGGGCACGGCTTTCGAAAGATAATACCCTGCAGGGGTGTCCCAACTTAGCCCATTATAAGCTCTCACGGTCAACGAAGGATATTCCTTCTCCCGGGAAGACCCGATCAGTCTCGGAATCCCGGTTACAAGACGTTTCGACTATGGTAAAAGAAAACCAGCAAAGCCGCCCGATGCGCCGACATCCCGATAGGAGCTGCACATATCTTGTTCTCAGGGCAACACTGGATAAGTCAAGCTACGAGTAAAACCAGACCTCGAGTTTCCCCGAGGTGGCCCCGCAGGCTGCTCGGTTCGGACCAACACTTAGAGAAGCACTGGCCCGGGGGGGGGGGTTAAAATAAGATGACCCTCGAGAGAGCGACTCCCTAGGGAAAAGAAATAGGCTGGACAAATGGTAAAACCAAGGTTGGGCCTTGTTGGAAGAGTTTTATTCAAAGCGAACTGTCAAGGGGGTCCCATAAATCACCCATAAATCACCCAACCGTGTAAGGAACGCAAAATCCGGGAACATAACACCGGTATGACGGAAACTAGGGCGGCAAGAGTGGAACAAAACACCAGGCATAAGGCCGAGCCTTCCACCCTTTACCAAGTATATAGATGCATTAATAATATAAGAGATATTGTGATATCCCAACATAAACATAATCCAACATGGAGCAATCTTCATCTTCACCTGCAACTAGCAACGCTATAAGAGGGGCTGAGCAAAGCAGTAACATAGCCAAACAACGGTTTGCTAGGAAGGGTGACAAAGGTTAGAGGTTCATGGCAATTTGGGAGGCTTGAAGAGCAAGGGAATAGGTAGCGCAGCATAGCGATAGAACGAAGCAACTAGCATAGCAATGATAGTAATGAGATCCAAGGTGACGGTCATCTTGCCTGAATTCCCGCTAGGAAGAAGAACGAATCCATGAAGAAGATGAAGCCACGAAGACGAACGAATCCTCACGATCGCAACGACACGGGAACTATCGAGAAGAAGCACACAACAAGGTAAACACACCACACATGAACAAGGCATGATGCTCAACCAAGTATGATGCATGACAAGGCTATATGAAGCTACTCATGACGAGAGATGATGCATACAAGAACAACACATCAAAGCAAGTTTAAATGAGGCCGGAAACAACATATAACAAATCCGGTAAGTCCTCATATGCAAATTTCGAAATTGGTCCAGAACTGAACAAGCATTAAGTTGAAGTTGTTAAACAGCAAGTTAAAGAGCCCCAAGATGATCTACATGAAATTCTAGTCAAGTTACATATAAAGTTCATTAGATTCGGAGCTACGGTCTAGAAGATACGAGCAAAACAAGGTAAACATGACATTGATGCAAAATGTATACAAACATCAAGCAAACACCTCAAAACAAGAATGCAACATGATAATATGAGACTACATACAAATCTAAGCAAGTTTCATATAGAGCATGCTCAAAACGGAGCAACGGTGCAACACATACACTCCAAACAAGACATAGCAACAATCTGTCCAAAACAGCAACTAGGCAACTAGCAAGCATCAAAACAATATGCTACAGCAGCTTAGCATGAAAACAAAAGGCATGGACATGATGTACAGGTAAAGCACAACAAAACATGAGCACTGAGCTATCTCCAGAAATCACTAGAACAAGCTCAAAAGGACATGACAAGATTGCAAATAATAACAGGTTCACAGACTTGGTGAAACTACTGGACATGACTGAAACAGCATCAGGTAGCAATGTTTAGAGCACGAAATCAACATGCTACAGGAACTTAACATGATAAAACAAGGCATGGCATGAATCTACTAAATACGTATGACAAAAGTCCCTTACTGACCCTAAGCCAAAAAGGATCAGAAGATATGATGGCACCCATGTAAACATAGCAAGTTTCGTTATCAGGTTTCAGACTTGGCAGTAAACAGAGCATGGCAGAAACTATAATATGAAGGCATGTTGGTGAGCTTGATGCACTCACCACAAGGCAATGCATGACAAAACAAGCATACCTACAGCAAGATGGTATGTTTATGAGGCTAACCATGGCAAGAGCAAATACATCGGAACATATAAAGCCTCCTACACTACCCGCCATTTCAGCGCCATCGCGGTTTGGAAATCATCCTGCGCGCACGATTGTCCTCGCTGGCAGCGGTAATAGTGATTATCATCGACCTGGTAAACATCCCGCCGTTCGTTCATTTGTACGCCACGGTTTCGGCTCAGGAGCAGCTGACATGTGGGCCACTCGTACGCGTGGGCCCGGCTCGCAGCGACGCGGTCGGTGCGCGTTTCTGTCGGTGGAAAGCCAGCGGGTCGGTCGTGGGCTGTGGTAATGGGCTGTGCTAATCGTGGCCAGTCGCTCGTGGGATGTCAGGGCATTTTTCACCGTCGTCGCTCGCACCCGCCGGTGACGTCTCCGTTTCAGCTGCGCCTGACCCCATCTGTCTGTCTCATGGGTGCGGGCCGCTCTGATTCTTTTTGACCGTGTGGGCAGCTCGGCTCGGACCGTTGGTGAAAGAGGGTTTTCGTTCTCTTCGCGCTGCTACGCGGGGTTGGCTGTCCTCGTCTCGCTGCAGGTGGTCCCTCCCTATCCTCGGTCCCATGCGTCGGGCTGGTTGGGTTTCTTTTTAGGTTCCTCTAGAAGTTACAGCGCCTCGGAGAGGGGTTACTGACCGGGTTCGTGGGTTCCTTCTGCTCCTCGTTGCCTCTCTGCCTCCTCGGTCACCTCACTTCCTCACGCCTGCGCCTCTCTCATTCCTCGTCCAGTCGCCATTGTTGCTCCTCCTCGTTGGTTATTCATCGCCGGCGTCTTGCTCGTTGCCTGCTTGGCTCGTCGTCAGCTTGTTTCGTCATGGCTCCTCGCGCTGCTGCTGTTGCGTTTGGCTAGGGTGAGTTCTTTGATTTGTCTGCTTCATTCCTGCTGCTCTCGTTGTTGTAGATTAATCTGTGCTGACTTGTTCTTCTCTGTTTCCTCTCCTTTCTATTCTTTCACAGGGCTACTGCGTCTCCTTTGTTGTCTGCTTCTGCGTCGCTTTCTTCCTTCTCTGTCGGGTGAGGTTCTTCCTCTGCTTCTTATTTGTTCGATGAAATGCCTGGCTGGGTTTTCCCCGGTTTGTCGTGTTAGATCTATCCTGTGATGCTTTTAGGAGACGCTTGTCATGCACGTCTCCTTTGTTGTCTGCTTCTGCGTCGCTTTCTTCCTTCTCTGTCGGGTGAGATTCTTCCTCTGCTTCTTATTTGTTCGATGAAATGCCTGGCTGGGTTTTCCCTGGTTTGTCGCGTTAGATCTATCCTGTGATGCTTTTAGGAGACGCTTGTCATGCTAGATCTCTTTTTGTGATATTTTCAGCAGATGCTTTTATGCTTTTGGGAGATGCTTCTATGCTTACTTATGTCCGTTCACATTTACACGTGCTGCAGGTCTTCCTTTGGGACGGTTTGGCTGCTTGGTTGGCTACTTTTCTTACTCCTGGTCTGTCTGCCTTCTACCGTGATTCGATTTATCTCAGGGCTGGCGGTCTGCCTTTCATTCGCGCAAGGTTCCATCTTTTTCATTGGCTTATCTTTTTCTGCACTCCTTTAATATTTACTTTCCTGTCTCATTCTAACCATGTGTGTTACCTGCGTTGCGTGCTGTCATGTTTTCCTTTGTTGTTACTTGTTATTCGTTGTTCTTTGTGCCTGTTCATTGTCCTTTGCATATCCAGGATGATTGCTATAGTGTCTACTGTTGTTCCGATTCTAGAAACTGTGATAGCCCATTGCGGGCTTCCTCCTGCTAGCTACCTGTGTGAGGTTGATGGGAATGGCGATGTCCTTGCTGGGGTAGAGGTTGAGATTCCTGGGGACGGTATACTGTCAACGCCGCAGAGAGTTTTCTTTTGGAGCCCTGCGTGCCTGGGTTGTGCAGAGTCGTACGAGCGGGCTGCTCTTCAGGCAATTAGGTTTTTGCAGGGACTGTATGGATTTGTGGTTAGAGATTACAATTATGAATGTGTTGTTCTCTATAGGAATTGTGGTAACGCTGCCATTGCTGTTGCTGCATCAGCTGTTCGCTATGCAGCTAATTTGGAGAGGGTTCTTGCTTGCACACACTCATCCACCACAGCCCCATCCAGGAGAGTTTTCAGTGGCCCAACGCAAACGCCTGCAAATCTAGCGTTGCTGTATTCAGGCCTTCTTGCATCTTTGTACTCTATTTAGCCGCCACTGGTTGTTACTGTTTCATTATTCTATTTAGTTGATGATGATGATGCTACACTTGCTGCCGATGAGTTTAGTTCATAGATTTGATTTGCTTTCTGGTGTCTTCCATGGATTGTGGGCTGTGCTTCTTTTTCTTTACTTTTCATCATGCCGATTTTAGAAAAAAAAGTGTTTGTTTGTCTTCTCTTCTGTTGCAGAGACATGCTATCTCTTTTCTCATGCTCTTAGTTCCTTTGCCCGCGATATGGCACCGCGACGTGCTGTGCCTGCGCGACCTCCTGTTCCTGGGCAGTCTCCTGGTCCTTCTGGGAGAAATTCCGCTTTGGGCCGTGTGGTTGCCCCCCGTAGGCCTGCTCATGGTGCTGCTACTTTGGCTGTTTTCCCAGTAGGCCCTGCCATTGCCCTTGTTCGAAAGAGAAAGCGTATGTTCTGTTCCACTTGTCCTCCTGTGAATTCTATTAGACAACTGTTAGTAGCCAGGCCTTATTTTTTGTGTGTGCTCTCTCTTCTTTATATCCATAGGAGATGGCTTCTTTCCTTTTCTTTCTTCTACTGAGACTGCGAGGAATCGTAAGAGATGCAAGTTCTTATTGAAAAGGCTACGCGCTCATAACAAGGGTGGTTAGTTCTTATTCCCCTTGGTTGGTCATAGGTTACGTTCTTCCTCTTATCTGCCGTGTTAGTATTTTCTTCTTGTGGTTTGCACAGAGGATGCCCCTGCATCACCTCTGCATCCTGATTGGGTTGGTTTTTCTCCTGATGAGGTGCTCATACTTAAAGGTACGTCTGTCTGCTGTTGTCGGTGATGGTACTTCCTCTTTTCCCAGTGTCGTCCATTCTTATTAAATGCGGTTCTCGTACAGCTTTTTATCCAAAAAGATCCTACTATGGAGGTCCCGACTACCGATGCAGCCGCTGCCAGGCTAGCTTTTGGTGGCGTGAGAGGGTTAGGTCACAGTCTGCTATTACCAAGAGACGAGTGGTCTACAACAACTGTTGTAAGACTGGCAAGGTCTTTGTTAAACCCTTTGAAAAACCACCGCCATTCCTGGCAACCCTGCTTGATTATGAAGGCCCACCCCGCAGCCAAAAGTTTATTAAGCAAATACGCCAGTACAATTGCCTGTTTGCTTTTACATCCATGGGGGCAAAAATTGACCGCTCTGTAAATGATGGGGGGGGGGTCCAAATTATTTTAAAATCAATGGTCAGGTTTGCCATCGTATAGGCTCACTGCTTCCAAATGAGGGTGATTCTCCCAAATATGCAGAGTTATACATACATGACAGAGAAAATGAGGTTAACAATAGAATTCAGGCTTTAAACCATGAAAATGAAACTGGTGCAGGGTTAGACAAAGAGATTGTGAAGGGTCTTATGCAGATGCTTGATGTGAACAATTCTTTGGTCAAGAAATTTCGTATGGCCAGTGAGATTCTGAAAAATAATAGGCATGAAGTGATTTCAATAAGACTTATAGCTCCTGGTGAAAATGATAGTGCACAGTTTAATTTACCTGCAACTGATGAGCTAGCAGCCTTGGTTTATGGTGAATTTACGTTGGAGGCACCATGTAGAGACCTGATAATACGTACTAAAGAAGACCGTCTTCGTCGTATTTCCTCCTTAGATACTACTTACATGCCTTTGCAATACCCTCTGTTATTCCCCTATGGTGAGCGTGGCTTTCAGCTCGGTGTGCGCTACATTGATTAAAATACCGATGATCCAAACAAGAGGGTTAAAATGACCATGCAAGACTTCTATTGCTTCTGCTCGCATTATAAACCGGAGCAGCATAACCCATATCTATGCTGTGGCCTGTTATCCTCACAGGCTGCTGTTGATTTTTGAGCTTGCATTGATGAATGCCGGCTCAATTTTATTCTTAAGTGTAATGATGACATGCGGGCTGAAAATCTTCAGGTATCGTCGATGCGGTAGGCCAGGGTATGGTTGGTGGGTCAGAAGTTGGGAAAAAAAATGTTTTGCCGTCATCTTATACCGGTGGTCGCCGGTACATGTATGAAAATTTCCAAGATGCTATTGCTGTGTCGCGTGTTCATGGGTCACCAGATGTCTTCACTACTTTCACATGTAACCCAAAGTGGGAAGAGATCCTTGATTCTGTTGATCCCGGGCAAACAGCGACAGATAGGGCTGACATTGCTGTTAGGGTGTACCACATGAAACTTCTGCAGTATCTTCATCGGATAAAAAAAGGGAACGCCTTTGGTCCAGTTGTTGCTGGTACTGTTCCTCGCAAGCTTTCCTCAATTCTTATCTTCCTCCTTGTATCTGCTTCTTATAAGTTTCTCCATCTTTTCCTCCTGTTTTCAGTCCTGCACACTATTGAATTTCAGAAGAGGGGGTTGCCGCATGCACACATTCTTGTTTGGCAAAAGAAGGAGGACGATAGAGTTGTCACACCGGCCTTTATAAATTCTTATATCTCAGCTGAGATCCCTGATCCTGTACAGGATCCTTTGGGATATGCACTTGTTGCTGAGTTCATGATGCACGGTCCCTGTGGTGTTGATGGCCCAAAATGCCCTTGCATGAAAAAAGGTTTTTGCTCAAAAAAATTTCCAAAACCATTTCAGGATGAAACTACCATTGATGAGAGTGGTTTCCCCTTATATAGGTGGCCTGATAATGGTCGTTTTGTAATGAAGAACAATGTCAGGCTGGATAATAGACATGTGGTTCCTTATAACATGCTTATATTAAAAAAGTGGCAGGCGCATATTAATGTTGAATGGTGTAATAAAACATATGTTATCAAGTATCTATATAAGTATGTTACCAAAGGCCCGGACAAGTTAAACACCCTGTTTGAAAATATTAGGCGTGATGGCGACCAGGATGTCGATGAGATCAAAGAGTATAGAGAGTGCCGTTATATAGTTGACTACGACTCTTTCTGGAGGGTTTACGGCTATGACATACATGGCAAAACACCATCTGTTGAGAGATTACCTGTCCATCTCCTGAACATGCATGTTGTACGCTTTCATACCCAGGCTACTCTGAGTTCAGTGATTGATGATGCCTGGCTGCAAAAAACAATGCTAACAGAATGGTTTGTGGCAAACAGGCTTCACCCTGCTGCTAGATCCTTAACTTACTGTGATTTCCCAACCAGATGGACGTGGATGCCAGAGGACAAAAGATGGAAACCTAGGACAAGAAGCGATAGAATTGGTAGGATATACTCTATGCACCCAGCGGCTGGTGATCTTTTCTATTTTAGAATGTTGCTGATGATTGTCAAAGGTGCAACATGTTATGAGGATGTCAGGACTTACAATGGCATCGTATACTCGACGTTTAGAGAAGCGTGTGGAGCAAGAGGGTTGCTTGGTGATGACATGGAATGGTATACTGCTTTTGATGAAGCTGTCAAGTGGGGCATGGGAAATCAGCTGCGCCAGCTATTTGTTACTATGATTCTTCACTGTGCTGTTAATGATGAAGCTCTTTTCTTTGAAAAATACGAGGTTTACTTAGCTGATGATATCCAACATAGAATTCGGCACGCTAAAAATAATTTGAAATATGATGTTCCTCCGGTTGATTTAAGAGACATGCTGCTTGATGAATTGACTGTTATATTTGCTAGGAATAGTGCATGTATCCTAGATCATAAATAACCTGTAAAATCTGCATATGGTGAAGCCTCGGTGCAAAATGATATGCTTTCTGATGCGCTAGATGTCGATGTTGTTAGTATTTTAAAAAAGGCAGAGGACATGTATGGTAGATTAAATAGAGACCAGTTGCATGCTTACTCTGCTATAATTGATCGCGTTCGGTCTGGAAAACCTGGTTTCTTTTTCGTCTCTGGGTATGGTGGCACTGGAAAAACATTTCTTTGGAATGCACTTGATGCTTATCTTAGAGGTAATAAGAGGGTGGTGCTGTGTGTTGCGTCCTCAGGGGTGGCTGCCTTGCTTTTACCTGCCGACAGAACAACACATTCTAGATTTAAAATACCTATTGACCTGCCTGATTATGGCACCTGTGAAATTAAACGGTCTACCATGCTCTCCACTCTAATTGAATCAGCTGATCTTATTATATGGGATGAAGCGTTGATGTCCCATAAAAAATGCTTTGAGGCCTTGGACCGGTCATTTCGTGATGTTCTATCGGCTAATGATCCTGCCTTAGCTGAACTTCCTTTTGGAGGCAAGGTTGTTGTTCTGGGTGGCGACCTTAGGCAAATATTGCCAGTCATTGAAGGTGGATCTCGAGCGCAGATTCTTGCTGCTGCGATCACTAATTCTCCTCTCTGGAATATTGTAGATGTTTTGCACCTAAATATAAACATGCGTCTGACTGCACACACGAATGATCCAATTCTCCAGTCTGAGGTAGCTGCCTTTACGAAATGGGTTCTCAGTTTGGGTGATGGCACGGCAGCTGCTGTCGCTCGGGAGGGTGAGTCAGAGCCATCATGGATAACTATCCCTGATGAGCTTTTGATACATGCTGATGCGGATAAAATTGATGCCATTGTTCAAGTTGTATACAAAGAGATTCCTATTAGGTACTCTGATGTTGATTACCTAAAAGAAAGGGCAATCCTGACACCAACGAACGAAGTGGCTGAAAAAATTAATGAGCGTATTCTGTCTTTGGTGCCTACCAATGAGAGAGAGTATTTGAGTTGTGATACTATAGGTAATTCATCTGATGCAGTTCGCAATCAGGATGCTTTCTATCCTGTTGAATACTTGAATGGGATTAAAGTTAATAATTTCCCTTATCATAGATTAGTACTAAAAGTAGGCGTTCCCATAATGCTTCTGAGAAATCTGAACCAATCAACAGGCTTATGTAATGGCACAAGGCTTATAATCACAAAACTTGCTGATAAGATTATTGAGGCAACTGTCATGACTGGTTCTAACATAGGCGACATTGTTTTAATTCCGAGAATAGGCTTGACCTCAAAAGATCCTAAATGGCCTTTCACTTTGCAGCGTCGGCAGTTTCCTATTAGAGTGTCCTATGCAATGACCATTAACAAAAGCCAAGGACATACTCTTTCAAGTGTTGGTTTATACTTGGATACACCTGTGTTCACGCATGGGCAGCTGTATGTCGCAGTGTCCCATGTTACTTCAAAGAAATCACTAAAAATCTTGATCAAAGGAGAGGATGATAAACCTGCTTCTCAGACAAGGAACATCGTGTTCCCTGAGATATTTCGTTCCATTTGCTAGATTGTGCTGCCCTATAATATATGTAGAATAAATTTTCTTATATATACTTTTATGATTTCTATATTCTTCCTATGATACAACTTCAGTCTTCGTATGTCTATCCATTCGTTTGCCCTGTCCGTCAGATTCTGCAATTTACCGAGTCAAAAAACTTTTGCAATTCTGTGTGCTGCTTCCTTCACCTGTTGGGTCATTTTTTTTGCGCCCTGTCTTCCAATTTATCAGGTGAATTCATATAAATGGCATCTTTAGACTTGATTCTTCTTTATCTCTTTTTACTGATCTCTTGAGGTTCTATTTGCATACTGCAGATGTCGAACCAGAGGAACCAGAGGATCAGCCTTCTCTCGCAGATCAATGAAAGAGAACTGTTCTGGAATGCTAAGGTTCCGGTCTCTCGCATTTGGTATTACCGAGGTGGAACCGATGAAGGTGATATTATGCATACTGATATTGTGGTGCTTGACAAAGAGGTTCGTTTTCTACTGCAATACATATGCTCATGCTGCTAATCTTACCCTGTGGATCTAAGTTGTGATGGAAATGTGTAGGGCACCCACATGCATGGCCGGATTCCTGCTGACCTGTCGGCCCGGGTGAAGGATATCTTAAAGGAGGGCGATGTTTATTTAATGAAGAGATTCGCGTGCAAACAATCCAAGCCCACTTTCAGGGCTGTTGAGAGTCCATATATGATGCAGTTCACTCGCTTTAGTACTATTGATCCTGTGGTGGGTGATGAAGAGGATTTCCCATACTGCACTTACAACCTCATATCCTTTCTGGATATCCCCATGCCAGGCCCGCACACTCCTCGCTTTATCGGTTAGTCATTCCATGCTGTCATCATGTATGCCCTGTTCTCGCTTCGGGTTTCATTGGGTGGTTTTACATTTGTCCTCCCATATACAGATGTGATTGGTCGAATTGTTGCAGTCATAGACATTGTCGCTGTTCACTCTCAACATCAAGCTGAGCCTTCAGATACTAGGACTGTAGTTCTCCAGGATCAAGCGTAAGTTCCTTGTTAATTTTTCCTTTATTCTCTTGCCCGCTGCCTTTTCCCTTTCTTTACTTGCTCCTGTTGGGTTGTAGAGGAAATGAGATCAATCTTGTTCTCTGGGGTGCTCGAGCCCATGAGTTTGAGGCGGAAGAAGTCCGTGCTGCAAGTGAATTCGGAGCTGTCATTGCTATCTTTGTAGGAGCACTGCCAAAACAATACTGAGGTGATTGTTTAGTCTATCTGTCACTTGTCGCATCGTTTATTATGCCAGCTTGATATACATTTGTGTCTGACTGTGTGTCCCAATAGGTGTTAAAGGACTGAGTGGTATTTCTGCATGCCGCTGGTATATTAATGAGGACTTGCCAGAGATGAATGCCTTCCGTGCTAGGTATTTTCTCTTTCTATGTGCTTGCCAGTTTTCAACGTTTGTACAGTTGTTTTGCTTGCATTACAGTTGAGCTTGTTTCATCCAGCCTGGTGGAAGGACTTCCTGCTATTGCTTCTCAAGTTACAGGAGACCAGGCACTTGTTCCAGCGCCTGTTCGTGAACCTCCTATTGAATTGAGTGTTCGGGAGCTGCTTGCCCTTGATCCGTTTGACAATATGGTACCTTTTGTTTTTACTTTCTTTATGGTGTTCCTATCTTCTTTCTGTCATCCTTGTCATCACACTTGTGGTTGTTCTTTATCGCAGAAGAAGCAGTTTATCGTCAAAGTTGCTATCACAGGCTTGGGCTCTGACAACCGTTGGTGGTTTCTCTCATGCCGGAAATGCCATAAGACAGCATACATCTCTGGGAGGCAGTACCGTTGCTCGGACTATGGCTGTTCTTCTATTGCAGCAGATCCCTCGTGAGTGCCTCTTTACAATAACTTCCACTCTCTTCTGTCTGCTGGATTGCTTCTGACTCTACTTGCCTTGCAATGTCTAGGTACTGTGTGTGCACCTATGGAAGCGATGGCGCAGATGAGGCGGAATTTATATTCTTTGATAGAGCAGCAAAAAGCATCGTTGGCAAGCCACTCATGACTTTGATTTATCGCAAATACCCGGGTTTTACAGCCGCACTTGATCTTGCTCAGATAGGAGGTGCCGATGTAGGTTTTCCACTTGAAATTTCCCGACTTGTTACCCAAAAATACAGACTTGTCGTTACTATCTCTACCAAGAGCTTTCAGCCTACAAGCACCCAACTGTCATTCCAAGTTGGTAGAATTGATGAAACCTTTAAGCCTGAGCTTGTGCCCTTTGCAACTGTCGGTGCATCATGCGTCTCTGGAGCATCATCTTCTGCTGAGGGCTCAGACATAACAATGTCCATACCTACCTCTTTCGCTACAGGATCATCTACACTTGTTGTACTGCCTCCTGATGAGGTATAAGTGCTGCTTGTTTTTTTAAAAGTATCTTTCAATCATTTAATTTCTGCCTTGTTTCTTTTACAGTTGAACACTCCTATATCTGCATTCAAAGGAAAAGGACAGACTGTTATGCCTAAAACTCCCAGGCATTGACCCTTCCTTTGTCCTGTCATACATTCTCAAAGATTCGTCCTCTTTGCTTATGAGTGCGGTTCTTTTTCAAGCAGCAAATCGCCATGCCCAAAAAGTGCTCGCCGCAAACTTTGCCTTGGGCCCTCTAAATCTACGGACACTGAACTATCTGCCTCTGCTATCAAAGTGGCCTCTGCAACTGAAGAAGGTGCCGCTGATGGAAATATTGTTCAGCTCGGGCCCTCTGATTCTAAGGACACTGACCTATCTGCCTCTGCTATCAAAGTGGCCTCTGAGACTGATGAAAGTGCCACTGTTGGAAATATTGTTCAGCCTGCATCCGTGCTAAATGTTCGTACCTATGCTTATTATGCAAATAACATATCCATTCTGCATAGATCATACTTGATGTACAATGATCTTACATAACACCAAATTATACAGGTTGGAGAGGGAACTGAAGGTGCATCTGCTGAGGACCCAAAGAAAATCTTTCCTGACCCCTCTAAGGTCAAAAGGTGAAAACCCCTCTTATAAAACAAATTAAGTTGTTGTGTTAAATTGTGGAATGGCTCCTGCTTTGGTGTACACATTTGATCTGTACTTTTTCTAATAGAAGTTATAAGGTTCAGTTATTTTTCTGCTTGCTTCTTGATCACAACTGTTACAAATTTACTGAGCGCGGGTTTGTTACCAGCCTCAATGTCTGTTCTATACCTCACTGATGTATGTGAATTAATCACTTACTCGCAAAAAAGTCACCACCTTTTACTATTGTGTTCCTCGCCAATGAATTGCAGATTAGATGCCTAACCAGTAATACTAGCCCCTCGTTTAGGAGCTTACAAGGCCTTTCCTTCTTTGCAATGAAAAACAGTGTTCCCTTTCTATGTTGACTATGCTTTCTTCTTCACTGATGCGTATGATGCCGTTTGATCAGAATTTCCTTTCTAGCATTGCTCTTCCTGGATTCCTGAGAGGCTTAGTAAACTATTTATGTGCCTCCAGCATTTTTATGCCTGTTCCTATTTCTTTGCTGTTGCATGCGCCTGGAAATTGATTATCTATGGAGTTGGTTTCCTATGTGCTAGGGTTCAATGGGTCTTCCGCTTGTGTATGTTGTCTTGCAATTTTTGTGTCTAATCTTTATGTACTTCCTGTGTATACAACATTCTAAAGATCTAACCTTTATCACCAAGAACAAAGTTATTAATGTACCCTTATTTTTGCTAATTGATCAAATTCAGAACAAACAATGCCATCAAGGGAGCTGGCGCACCAAAGAAAGCGAGGCAGTAGTTGTTCCATGGAACACTTCTTTCATGCCGTAATCTAGATATGTACATACGGTATGGCTAACATTTCTTTGGTTCTACTTATTCTGCGGCTGTAATTAATGGTATGGTGCACTATGCTAATAACTGTGATATCTCTTCTTTGCCAGGGTATATTCTATGTTCTGCTTACTTACCAAGTGAAGTCTATGCTGGAAGGGTATCATGCTGACCAGAGCTTCTCTGCTCTATTACGTCAGCATGACGGTCTGGCCATCGGGTTTGAAGGCCGTCGACTCAACGTACTTTTGCATGTGCACCGAATTTATTTTGTGCTGATTTACAAGGCTGGGCTTTGACACCTGTGGACCTGTGTTGAGCCATTGTCATGAAAATTCCTCTATTTAGGTCTTTCGAACGAATCAAGTATCATCATTGTAAATATCACTATTACCTCTGCCTATCTTATCTTCTTATGCCAGTTTCAATCCAATGTAAATGCCGCTCAATCATGGTACTTACTCTAAGTCCTCTTGTTCTTCCTATGGTGTATGTGCGTCTTCTTATGTCTTATATTTACTGCTGCCATTGCTGATCTAACATCCATCCTCCTTTGCTTATTTACCTCAAAAGGTGGATATCATGTGCCTTACTGTTAATTCACTACCGCAGTTAAACGTTTAAAGTATTTTCTGTACTTCTCTGAATACCGATAGGCTGAGCAAATTGAAAAAGCACCGGCTAAAACTGATGCTTCAACACCGTTCGTTCCTTGCTCTCTTCCTCATATTGTTTGTTTGATTTTTCCAACAAAATCTATGAACTTTATTTCCTATCAGGTTCAGCCTTCAGTTGGCTTTGCAAGTTTGTCATTTGTAAGTTACCTTCCACTGTTCTATGCTTTATAACTGGGATGTTTCCTTTTGGACAAAACTTAGTGTGTGCTTTCTAGACTCATATTTGTTCCCCTAACTTCTCAGCATGTGTGTATAGTCCAACTAATAGTTCATTCAATGGTTGTATAGTTTTGTAATCTACAGAATATCGAGAAAAATGTTCACCCCCTTGAAGTATTTTTTTATAGTTATATGTATATACTATAAAACTTATAATTAATTATGATGTATACTTACTATTAACATACGATAAATTAATTATTCATACCTCTTCTTATTTTATCACAATACAACAATTATCATATTTATGCATCAAATACATACATAATTGATAAGAGCATCTTCCTTTCAACAGTGATACCTCCAGTCTATAAAATCAAAATCAAATAGCAGTGTTCATGTATAAACCTGTAAAATATTCTAGCTATTAGAACTTCGACTGCCTGCTAAAATAAAAATGTGTTTTCCCTATAAGCCCATCCCTTCTCTCCTATGGGCCCTTGGCCTTCTCAAGCCCAAGCAGGGTAAATCTATGCTACGGCCCTCTCTCTCATCTTATCGCCACACCGAACTCTACCTTATCTTCTTTGGATTCGTCTTCTCACCCTCACCAGACGTGCTCCCCCTCCCCCCTCCCCCATCCGCCCCAGTCTGCTTAGAGCTCATTTGCATTGGATGCTTCTCCCAACACACCAGATCCCCGGGTAACCACATCCTCCGACGAGTCTCTACAGCGCTCTGCTATTTCTCAGGTGGACACCTCCTTTCCATACCCATTACCGCGGCTTACTCACTGTCAATAACATGTCTTCATGTTCAGTAAGAGTAGATCTTTTCTTTCATT
>NC_057802.1:356471872-356488899 GCF_018294505.1 Triticum aestivum | reverse complement strand
AGTCTGCTTAGAGCTCCTTTGCATTGGATGCTTCTCCCAACACACCAGATCCCCGGGTAACCACATCCTCCGACGAGTCTCTACAGCGCTCTGCTATTTCTCAGGTGGACACCTCCTTTCCATACCCATTACCGCGGCTTACTCACTGTCAATAACATGTCTTCATGTTCAGTAAGAGTAGATCTTTTCTTTCATTAATTTGCCTTCCATTGCCCATGATTTTCCTTCCTAGGTGTTCGATCTGTTTAAATCCTAGACAAAACTGGCCAGGAGATTCTAGAAGCACAACCCAGGACTGCAAGGTATATCCCTCTGTTTCCAGATCCAGATCCAACTATGTGTTTTATTCATGCAGATGAATACATATTTCGTTTTTCCCTACATAGTTTAGTATCTGGTCTGTGTGCTATCATATAGCTATCGATAATGTACTTTAATAAAGCCAGAAAATCATGTAATCTGGTGCCCTTTATTGATTAATTCTAAAGTATTCATCTTGTTTTTCTTCTAAATTTGTTTAATGATAGCAAACTACATCATCCATGTCTATGCTTTGCCTATACTCTTTTGAAAGAAATTGTTCCAGGCCATATGAATACTTTCTCATTCCTGGATTAAAATCACTAATTATCTCTGTTCATAGCCTAATTATATTATAACTTCATTTCATCTAGGCTTAGTAAAGCACTATTACATCATTACTGCATATCAATTTTCAAACTTCAATCTCCATTATTCTTAATGCGCACTGTAATTGTGGCTTCTGCCAGCCTCCCGAGTCTTATCTTTTCAAGCCATTCTCATGGAGTTGGTTGAGCTACGCACATCTTTGGCTGAGGCAATGTTTGACAAGCTTGGGCTCCCAAAACCAGTCTACTATGTGCGTTTGCTTGAGCAAGGTGGATATAGATCACATATTGAATTTCACCGCACAAAAGAGCGTTATGATGCTTCAGCGCCCCACACTAAATTGTTCAGCCATATATGTGTAAGCGGGGAGGCAGCAATGGACCATGCAGCTAACCTAGCTATTGGATACATGGAAAGCTATGGAAGAAAGGTTCTTGTTGATTATAACTACCATTGGCTGCAGCAAGAAAAACAAGCTTACGCAAAACTTTCAGACAGGTTGTCAGAAACAACAGAAGAAATCAATCAGCGCAATCAAACCATCAAACAGGTGACTAGAGAAGCATCCAATTATCTAGAAGAAGTGCATGTTGCATCAAACAAAATCCACACCCTTGCTGATGCTGCCTTAGACCCTGCTGCCGGCCTCTCTCTTTCCACTCTAAAACAAGCTATTCTACAAATTCAAAATGCAACTGTTGCTCTCCAGAGCACTACAGCCGCTGCACGTATTTCACTAGAGGAAAAGGGCATATACTCAGAGGATAATGTGCCTGAACCAGTCTATGATGGTCTTTCTGATGAAGAAACCAATGAAGATTATCATCAGGACATGGATGATGACTGCGCTCATTACGTGCGATCCCCATAAACAATGTGTAAAGCCCACTGGACTAATCAGCAAGTGAAGCTTTCTACATATAGCTTCACATCAAACCTTGCTTCTTTCTGCAAAGAGCCAATCTATTATCATACTTGTCCTGCTAGGGTGGCTAAATAAAATGTGAAGCTCAGTGTTTATAGCTTCACATAAGAAACTATCTCATTCTCAACTACTCTCTCATTGTGTACAAATGTGAACTATATTGTACTATCTAAGACCAGTGTAATATATCTATGTTGTACCTTCGTATTCCCTTTCTAAGATTCTTCGTTACACTACTTTTACCATTTACCTTTGTTTGCATACCCTGTTTTTCAAGTACAAACACACTGAACATTGGTTATCCCAATGCACACGCAGTCATTTATTATTGATATTTGGTTTTGTTTGCTTATGAACAGATGAAGCACACCGTGCAGGCTGAAAACATAAATCTTGATGATGTTATTGTACCTGGTATGCTTAATGAAGACGACAACATTCAAAGTAATGTAATACCATTGTCCTATGCTGGCAGAACTCGTTCTATGATTCACGCATATCGTGATGGAATGTCTGCTTCTCATGTCCACAACTCACCTGACATAATCACCACCTTCACATGTAACCCTAAGTGGGCTGAGATGACAATGCCGCTTAAATTAGAGCAACAACAAATCAATAAGGCTACTGAGACTAATCGTATCTATCGCATGAAGCTACTTGAGTATCTGCAGAAGATCAATGAAGGGAAGATATTTGGGCCTGTAATAACTGGTACTGTGCCTAATGATTTATCTCTGCTTTCTCCATTTTCCTTCGGCATGCTCGGCTAATATCCTCTTCTGTAGTTCTCCATGACATCGAATTTAGAAAAAATGCACTGCCGCATGCCAGAATCCTTGTTTGGCAAAACAAAAAACATAATAGATTGGTCGTGCCAACTTTCATGAGAACCTTCGTTTCAACCACTGTAAGCATTTCTTTTGGACCTACCTTTCCTGCTTCTTTTTTCTTGCTTCAATTCTACATGCTTTGCAGTAATTACCTTAACTCTATCACAGGGATCTGAGCTAATTGATGGTTATGATGATACTCCTACATATGGTCTGATGCCTCGGCTACAAAGGCATGAACTGTCTATACACTAAAACATAACATACCACTGTCTACTTACCAAAGCCATTAATTCTCATATAAACTATAGTTCATTTCACACTATAAATCCATCATCAAACAAATTTATATCCTATTGTGCTTAAATCTATGAAACCTCTGTTTCTTCATTCTATCTTGTATAGTTTCTATTCATGTTCATATAAATATAGATACATGCTTCCCAGGTAATCCTTTTAATGAGAATTTGATAAATGTAGGAGTGAGCCGACTGTTGAAGGGTCCAATTCATCAAACATATTACAGTCCTAGCTCAGTCAAAGTTTCCAATGAGCATGCGAAAGTGGTATGTGTGTTCTTGCAGCCTCTTCTTTCTACTTATTTCTCCGTTACCATCCTCTCCGTTCTGTTATCTTTAGCATGAAACACAGGAATATGGCCTACCATATCAACGTCTTGGCTTACAAACTTTCCTGTTTTTCATGTCAGCCTGTTCTATGTATGAAGCCTTGCTACCTTGATGCTTGGTGCTTCAGTCCTCACTATCTTCACCGCAAGACAAGTAACAATCGCCTTTTGAACAACGGCCATCCTTCGCACTCGTGGAGATGCACCAAAGCTCTCTTTGATCAACTCCCTGCTTAAGATCTGTGTTAAACTACTTTTGAGTCTTGTACATATCACCGCGACCTGTCCTGTTTTATCTATCTCCTTAGTAACTGTTTGTATCCATTGTAAATGCTCATTCACTCATACCACAGACTAATGCTGCTGCAATACTAAGTTTTCTCAAGTTTATGTCTATGTGCTCGTCCTTCTCATTCTTTTATTCAATTTTAAACTTCAATGATCAGCCTTTATAAAATTCATTAGGTAACACTTAAATTAAGGATAAAACTCCTTTAGTAAGTACAAAAAATTCTTCTATTGAAACACTGAACACTTAGTATGAAGGCAGAATATTTTAACCTTACAAGAGCTTTAATAATCAAATTAAGAATACATAGTGATATACTTTGCACTTCCTATCCACAGGCACTTAACCCACTACCTATAACAACTATAGTTAATATTTTTCTTACTCTGCTACTCAATATACACGTACGTACATATAACCAGACAAATCGAAGCCAAATACAAAATCAAGACTCAGCAACACAGAGACAAGCCCATGATAAAGAGTTATAAAAGCCCATATAAGTCCAGCCCATCCAGATTTTACCGTCGCTCTCGACCGTATATAACTACTGCACGAGCACACTTTTTGACCTAAATCCCCAATAGATAAACTCATGGTTCTTCTCTCTGCCGACCAGCGGCTCCACCAACAATCCATCCATCCCTATCCCTACCACAGAAAGAGGTAATTCGTCCTTTCCTTTTCGATTTCCTACTTCGTTTGCTTTCTCCTCACTGCACTATCCCTCTTCAATCTCAGATAAAAAATCTCACGATGGAGGACATGGACATTGGCATCGTCTGTGACAACGGTTCCCCAGGATCAGCAGCATCAAGGACAGCAACGCCTGCACCCAATGTAATCTTCTGATCACCTGTTGTAGTTCATTCATCGGTCTTTATAAACTTGACTTTCTGTTTTGCTCCATCGCCGGCTTATTTGCCTTGCTTCTGTGTTCTTGGAACAGTGAATAAAAGATACATGCATGATGAAATACAGATAGTTAGGTTCGTGGAAATTGGTCTCTCAGAACTCGTCCTAATTGTTTTGAATGAGGTGATATTGTAGTAATCATATTTGTTTCCTGGACAATATTTTCCTCATGTGTTGCATTCTGGAAACAGTGTCTTTGGCCAGTTTTCTGTTCATTGTTTTAATTGTGTGACTCTACACATGTATCCTCACAATTAGTGGCGCCTACAAGAATGTCAGGCTTACCTGTAGCTTTTCTTATGTAGTTAAATAAAACAACTCAGGGTCTCACACTCAATCAAACTACCATGCCCAATTGAATCTTCATCTGTCGATTTAACTATTATTTTGTCAGACAAAATTTTTACCCTTACTTTGCTTGTATAGGAGAATGACTATCTGATAGTAATTCCTTATGCCCACATATTCGACCTCATGCTGAAAGCTCTGAAGTTGCCCCCTGCAACTTACTATCACAAGATATGCCCAGGCGAAAAGAATCGTGTGACGGTTACTTTCATTTCTTCTTTGGAATTGCTCGATGGTGCACTTGTTCCAAGTTCTCTGTCAGGTGCAATCTTAGATAGCTATGAAGATGCTGAAGACAGTGCTGCTATTGAAGCTATTAGATTCATGGAAAATGCATATGGCAAAGAAATGAGGGACTACCACTACACTCATGTCAAAAAGCTTGAAAATCAAGTGAAGCACCTGGTCAAATGGTTGGTTGCATCAAATAAAACAATCAAGAAGCTGCGCAAAACATGCTACTACGCTGTCAGGTATATGAGCTCATATTCTGCCCAAATAGAAAACACAACCACCGCTCGGCATTTGAAAGGGAGGGATAGCACCAAGGGAATTATGAAAACAGCGCTAGCAAGCATTGAAGGACTGACGCAGAGGCTACGCTACATTGCTATGAAGTTTGAGCGCCGCCTTGAAGCAACCAGAAATAGTTTCTGGTGAGCTTTGGTCAATGTGTCCTGACCAGCATGCTTCTGTAGTTACTAAATCAGGCACCTTTTGTTTCATATCGATCAGACCAGGATCTTTCGCATTTTGGCGTACTCCGAGCAAGATGTGTGTACGCTTTAGTCTTCACTTGCTGCCTCTATGCTGAAAAGTAGTGTATGATATAGCCTATGATCTTTAAACTTTGTTGTTATCTCTGTACCCAGAAGCGGGTTATCATCGCTTACTGTATATATGTGAAGGCCTCTTCTTCTGCTATTCTTTCCAGGCCACTGCGGCTAAAGAACAACCTTTTCTTTCATGTATGCTTTCACTTCAATTCTTTCATCAAAACTTCCTTCTAATCATGTCTTGTGATCACAGTGTGTACAAAAATAAGAGCAATTACATTCCTGCCTATTTTACAAAGCATTTGCAACTATAAGTGCATATCTGCAAAATATCAAACTCCATTCAATTCACACCAAAACAATACTCACTTCCCTAGCTTAACCGTACACAATAGCCACTTCTTTTTTAAATAATCTAACCACCGTCAAGCACGCTCTCAGTAGGCATGCTCTCAGTTCTGAATATAACACACTTTTCAAGCGACATCGGACATCCTATAATTTTGGGCAGCACCTCAAAGCAACCAGAAATAGTTACTGCTAGCCTTTGGTCAATGTATCCTGGCCAGCATGCTTCAGTGGTTACTAAAACAGCCACCTTTTGTTTCATATCAATAAGACCAAGATCTTTCCCCTTTTGGAAAACTCCGAGCAAGCTATATATAAACTTTAGTCTTCCCTTGCTGTTCCTATGGTAAAAAATACTGTATTATATAGGCTATGATCTTTAGATTATATTGTTCTCTCTGTGAAGGACTCCTCTCCTGCTATTGTTTCCTGAAAACTATGACTCAAGAAACAAACTTCCTTTTATGCATGCTTTTGCTTCAATGCTTTCATCAGAGCTTCCCTGTGATCACGTCTTCCAATCATGGTGTATGCAACGAATTAAAAGCAATTAAATTCCTGTTTATATAACAAACGATCATCAACAACTACTACATCTGAAGAAAGTCAATAGTACTTTCCTACATGACTTAGTGCACCATTTCCAATCTTATCTGCTCACTGCATATAGTACATTAGCTATTCTTTTGAAGCAACAAATATATTAATGCATTCTCTCACAATAATTAGCTTCCACACGGCTTCCCATTATATCATCTGCTCAGTGGTCTTACGACAAAATAAATCTTAGATTTATAATCAAGGCCCTGGTTTACAATCAAAGTCGAATTCTGCCCTTCAAATAGCAACAGCTGCCAAAATATTATATGTACTTTATTTTAAAATCCAAATTGCCATTGTGCGTTCACAATTTGTTTATGCATAAAAAAGCTATTTTAAATTTGGCCGCAGGTTGAAAAATTATTAGCAGCTTGAAAACTTTTTCATTATTCTCAAAAAGTACTCTCTTTGCGAAAGGTCAACAGTTAAAAGTTTTCCCTGTTCCAAAATTGTTTGTAAATTAAGAAATTTTGCTTCTTCTTACAAGTGTTTAAAATTCAACAGTTGTTCATTGCTGTGAAGAGTTGCCCGTAATTTTTTAAAAATGCTCCTGCTTTCCCATCGTTTGTTCGCAAATTCACCAAATGTTCGTGCTTTCCTATTTTCTAAATTGTCTTCATTTCTACCATAAAATGATCATCGTTTCAGAAAAATGTTTCTGTTTTTCAATGGTTGTCCAAATCTTCAAAATGCGTGCTATTTTACAAATTCAGAACATTTCTAGCATTTTTTTAAAGCTCGTGTCTTCTGTACCGAAAGCAATCGTGCTTTTTAAAAGAAATTGTTCACATCTTACAAGAAAAGATCCACAAAAGAAAAATTAATCCAATTTGCCGAGGTGACTAGGTCCAAAGTATTAACATTGCCATTGCACCAACAAATTACATCAGGCCTGGTGGAATGGGAATAATGCAGAGCTTCACATAGGAATTCTGCTGTTCCACAGGAGCATGAGCAGTTCACTGAGTCGACAAAACAAGTATTGTGTTCTATTCAGGCCTAATGAACATGTAGCTATGTACGGCCCAGATACAGCCTGCCTACAGCCCAGTCGCGGAGAGTGGAGGTGACACTAGGACCAATTATTCCCTCCGGTAAATCTTTCACGCAACAGGACATATACCTGTCCTGTGGCTACTCGTTGAAACCTCGGACATTCTCTGTTCATCGACGGTGCATGCGGTGAATCTCACCGCCGAGGCCCACAGCGGGCGAGGCGCTCTTGTCTTCTCCTTCTGTGCATCTTATCCATTCCTCTCCTCCCCATTCTCTCTGGTAGCACTCTCAGATCCAACCCTCAGCGACGGCCATTAGAAGCTTGCCATGGAAGCTATGAAGACCGCCGCCGACTGACTCTTCCCCATGGTATTCCCTTCGCCGCCATTGTATTTTACTACTCTACTATGTTCCCTTCTCTTACTGCAAATTGGATGCTCTAATCCGGTTTCTCATGCTTCTTTTAGATCCACGATTTTTTCTGCCGACCCGCCTAGCAGTTCTTCTACCACCGGTCACCATCGTCTTCCTCAAGTATATATCTATTCCGTTCTGGTCTAATTTACTGTTAAGCTGGCTTTGAGGCACCAGTACATAATGTGGCTGAAACCCCTTGTGCCAGTGCTTTTGATTTTTTTATCCTTAGTATTGTGTCTGACTACCTAAGACATGGTGGTGTTTTAGTGTGGTCAGGCTTAATATCCTTTCTGTCCAAGGTAAACAAAATAGATGAGAGCGATGGATCTACCTAATAATTTACTTCAATTCCACAACCTTCCTATAAGCTGTGAATTATATATTATAGGAAAATGATAGTAGACATCCTGATCCACCTGCAGTTAGTCTTCTCATCACAAAATCCAAACTGTAGAACCCACTTGTCACCTATCATGTTTTCTTCCCCTTCCAACCCATACAGACTTGAGGATGATACTATACGTCAAGCCAGCTCTTTGTGATAGTGACATTCTCTCTCACTTGCGGCAGGTCCAGACAATGGCTTCTGTTCCAATTTCATCTAAGATCTTGCTTGATGCTATGTTAGCGAAGGTTGGCCTGCCAGGGGCCACCTACTCAGCAAGCCCAACAGATGGTTCCCATCTGCAAGTCACTGTTACCTTCTATCCAATCAAGATCAGGCTCAAGCGTTCACCTGTCAAGGTTTCCATTTCTACCTCGGAGCACCAAGATCTTGAGGAAGCTCAAGATTATGTAGCTGCAGCAGCAATTAAATACATGGATGCTTATGAGGGCGTGGTTCCAAAAGACTATAGTTATGATCAACTGAAGGCTGTGGAAAAAACAAATGCAGTGTTGTATCAGTAGCTTAAGGCAATGAAGAGGGACAACGCATGTCTGAGACAGAAGCTAAAAGAGAGCATTGGAAAAAACAAACTCCTGAGCAAAGGATCGGATGGATCCCTGGACACAGAACAGAGCGTCGCCAACAATCTTAAGCATTTGGTCAGTAGCAGGATGAGCCCAGGATCTGGTCCAGATGACCTGGAGCTTAACAATGTTCTTCTCAATGTAGAGGCCAACAGCGAACATCTTCAGCAGTGCACTAATGACACAATGGTTAACCTTCAGGAGACTGGCGTTTATCCATACGGTCAGGAACAACCAATAGATGAAGATAAAGGTCTGTCAACCCAAGGCGATGGAAATCCACCGTCACACCTGGAACTAAGAACCTCATTTTATGATGAGGAGGTCTTTGACGACAAAGGGTGCTACTCTGATGACTTCCGTGCCCTGCCTGAAGATCGCTTCTAATCTCATAAGGACCATCAGATCGCCATCATCATCGTTAGAGCCAGTCACTGTTCCCTACTAATATAGTTATCTATAACCATATGTCGTGTGTGTCTTATCGAACCATGGTACAATCAATGCGTCCGAATCTATCTATTTAGTTGTGATGGTCTGTATGTAAGTGTGCACCTGATAATGTAATCTACCATATCGAACCATATCCTATCGAACCATGGTACTCTCGGTTATGCAGCATATGCTGCCAAAGCTTGGTGCTTTGTCTATTTGTTTCGCTGCACGCTATTGTATTTGAATCGTGTGTTGAATTGCATTTCTATGCTTGCAAATTTACTTGAGCATTCTGCCTTTACTATCATACTTCTGTTACTTTGCTTACATAGGTCCCTGTGATTGCCTTTAAATAGTTTTAACCTGTGCTTTATTCCCATGCCACTGAAATTTTATATAGCCCCGTCCTGCGGACATTGCCAGCTCAATGGACGATGATGGTTTCATAGTCAAGGGGCTTCCACAGGTTATGACTAGGCCATGTATATGCATCAACATTCTTTGTGTTACCGTATCCAGTTGACTTGATAAATTCTTTCGTCTTTCTATTGAATGCAGCTCTCTGCCATCTCTGTTACCATTAGCAGAAGGTATATGCTTGAACAGGCTATCAAGCGAATCCGCGCTACGATGCATGCATTTGAGCTAACTGATGATGATGACGCCACGGTGATGGCATCAGTGAAAATCGATCTACAACCTCACAGCAAAAGCATATTGCCAACCCAACAGGTGTTCTTTGGAGAATCAACTCAATTTGCCAGCGACGCTGTTGAATCAGCATGTTCTGCTGCTTTGTCCTATCTGTTGACGACGGGCATAATTACGATAGATGACTACAACTCAGCAGATCTGAATAATTGCCAGAGACAACTCAAAGCTGAGCAGTTCTGGTCATCAGAGCTATATGATCGTGTGGAGTCGTTTCAAAAACAGCTCAGCTCCTTGACTACAACAAAGAAGAGGCCTCGTTCAGAGAGTAATGATGATAGCACTCCAACAGCTAAATGTGTGAATAAATCAGAGGTAATCATTGCTTTGTTTTGCTCTCCGCTTGCGTTCCTCCAATACCACATACCATTTTACATACAATTACTCATTGACTTGTAGGATGGCCTCAACGACACTCCGGGTTCGCTGCCGCCAAACAAAGAAACATCAACCAAGTAACATGCCCCCCCTCCTGCTCTTTAGACTCATGCAATTATATAGATTACTCATGTCTATTGCTTTCCCAGTGAAACAGATCACAGCTCCAGCAAAGAAATAATATCTCAGCCTGTTGCCCGCAGAGCTTTACTCTTTAAAGACTAAATGCACGGATCACATGTAAGATAGCTTGTAGGATCATTTCCTGTATAGCATTCTCAAATGCACTGCCTAGACCTTGCTCGCCTTACATATAGTTCTGTGCTTATCCTTATAAGTTGCTGTACAAATCCCGGTCGTGCACTATTAACATATGCACTTTCTTTTAGAATTCAGCATACCCTGCTTGTCATTAGCACTCTCTTTACAACATCTACATCTCTCTTTACAGAAGATTATCTGTTTCTTACTTTCCAATAGTGATCATCCTCATCCACCCATACTTCGTCTAGAAAATTATTAGAGCATTTCTTTGACAACGTAAAGCATCGGCAAAAAACATCAAAATGTAGCGTACTAACTTGGCGTTTGTTCCCTTATCTACTGTTCCATACATATATAACCAATGTCTTTCAGTGAGGTTTTTTATCTGATATTGCATACTTCGATATCGCCTGTTGATGTGTCTTTGAATGTAAATGTCTAACTGCTATATCATCCCCAACATCCAGGGTGCGTGGACAGGACTAATGTTGCTCAAATGTGAGCATACGTGCACGTGTTCAAGGAGTTTTGCCCTCTGTCTATGCCTCAAGTCTCAATGATGGCTCTCCATATTATCGCTACCATGTCTTATTTGTTTTGTTTGCTCAGCAAATGTTTTGTTGTACAAGAATTAGACGACACTGGACCTGTATAATTATATCCTACTCATGCAGTTTATTATGTAAGTTTCGAATGATGTTATCTGTTTCTATTAATATCATATCATGTATTGGAAACTCTTCTCTAAAGTAGTCCTGCTCTATGTGAACTTTTAAATGTTTCAGAGTTTTTTGTGTTAATCCTTGCAATGTTCCAGTGGTTCTATAAATATGCTATATGTAGGTACACCCATCACTTCCCACCTGCTAAAGTTATCTTTTACTAACTTTTTGTTTCTTGCTTCATTTCTTAGTGTTGTGTAGTCAGCTGTATTCCATAGAGAATTATTTCATATTCTGACAGTACTCCTATTCAAATTCCAGCGTTTGCCCATTTGACCATTTTTATAATGACTTTCTAACAATTTAAATGTATTAATATTGTACTCACAAGTTATTTGTATCTGGCCCAACAAAAACACATATTCCCTGTCCACAAAAAATAGTAAACGCATCTGCTTTTGGATAATGGCACCGTTATCTATAAAACCAAAATTGAATAGCACTATTCATACATGCTACTGTGAAATGTTCTACCTTTTAGAGTTTTAAACGCTTGCTAAAGAAAAATGAGTGCCGCCTATTTTTTTTCCCGGCCTGCCTTCTCATGCTTCTTTTCCTCGCTAAGTCCATTGCTTCAGAGTACCCCTTTTCTCCTATGGGCCATCCGCCTTCTCAGGGCCGAGACGTTGGCCCTTTCCATCACACGCACCAACCATTCGTATTGTCCATGTATTCAAGTTCATAGGCATATATATTGACATACCATGTATAGTTTTTTTGCATACAATGAACTACCACTTTGTTTCAAGAAATTTATCTTACGTATTTGTCCTACTTCATACTAATTAATTGCTTGGAATTTATAAACGCTTACAGAATATGATGCCCTATTCCTAAAAAAGCAAAAAAAAAATTCAGATACTCCTATTTTCCCACCTTCTTACACACATCGAACTCCATGGAAATTGGCCTTCATAAAAATCACATTCTTATTTTCCTTTATTATAGCTAAGCTGTTGTGATGTTCCACCCTAGGATGTTTGCTACTGGCAAAAACCATATCATGTGTTTTCGATATTCATGTTTTCTTTCGTGAGCTTTCAGTATATATGTGCAACCGAAACTTATTTGCCAATAACTCATTTGTTAATTCTTAAATTTTATTGTGTGTTGGCAGCAGAGTTGGTGCAGAACAATAAACTTAGCCATTAATTTATGAGAATTCTTTGCTTCACATGATACCATCTGTTCAATACTCTTACAACAAATCCGTAATAGCAAGGTCATATATAAGTAAAGAAATTACAGCTAAAATCACAATACGTCCTTCAAACTATTTATCGTGTCTCTTATGCCCCAAATTGCCATTGCATCTTCCTTCGTCAGATAAATAATGGAAACATCATGGTAAAACCGTGACCATACAAGCTACAGATCTTCATCCAAACAAAGATGAACTGGGAATTAGCACATTGTTGCCCAAAAAATAGACCCGGTTCAGCTGCCAGGTCTTTTTTTTTGTGGGTAAAAGGAACAAGACTATGATGAGCAAAAACACAAAGACATGTGACATCAAAATAATGCTGGCCAACACAAATCCGGTCACAGAAACAGCAGCAAAGCAAGACCCCAGCTAGCAACACCTACAAGATTTATATCACTAAAATTTCTTCTCCTGGTGAAAGTTACTTCATGCCTTAAAACAAACAGCATTGGAGGCTTAGCAAACAGCGCACAGGTCACACATGGTTCACAATTTCAATCACCGTTCCATTACATGAACATCATGACAGATAGATCACTACCAAAAGGAATGCATACTGCCCCCCCCCAACTCAGCACACTTGACTAGAGTCCATGCAACACCTAAACATAACTAGACATGGAACCATAACTAGACATAGGTATATATACATAGCCTTATGGAACACCTTAGATACACGTCCTTAAACGCTGCGTTGTAGACACCTGCACAAGTACAAACTTACTTACACCAGGCAATAAAATAGCAATCCTTGTACAAACTAAACGCACGGTGCATGTACAAACCTTCTAAATCTTGTGAACGGTGAATTCTGGTTTCCCTTTGCAAGCTCGAACAGAGAAAACACATATTTCCCCTTTTGTCAGCTTCGCTTCCTTTGCAAAGTCACTCCAGTTATGTGTTATGGCGGCCCTGTTGTCCACGCCATTAATAAGGCGAACACGTCTTGCACACCGACCAACTGATAGCTTGATCTTCACCCCATCAACTGGAGTGGTAATGAAATCCACCAGATACTCTTTAGTGAAGGAAGTAGAGAAGTACTACAAAAACACATCAGAGCTATAGTCAAATGATATGACAGGCTAATACGCTGATGCGAATGTAAGTACACTCAAAAAAGTCATACCATTCTCTGCCCAGCCTTGGTAAAGGTTTTGTTCATCTCACACACGTAGTGGCCAATAGCAGGCTTAACTGACTTAATATAGTGGCTGAGACGCTTCCGAGCACACATTGACATCTTCAAATTCTTCGAATACATCCATCTACCATTAGAGTCTGGATTATAGCCTGCAAACAAAACCAAACAGATTGATTTGATTCAGCCAACGAACAGCAGAATCAGTTAATCATGAGCAAGCAACGCTTACCAACTGTGTAATGTTTAGGACGGTCACACACGGACATGCATACCTTCCAAGGCTTCTTTACCTTCATCCGCTTATGCACTCCTACATAATTGAACAAGCCAGGAAATTATAAGTGCAAAGGATAACAATAACTGGCACCGTTATATGCAAGTTAGGCTGTGAATTTAAAAAAGCATTCCAAACAAAAGTAACCCAAGACAGGATAGTTTCATCATTGCTGAACAAATAAAATAGCAGAGATGGTATTTCTCTTATGATGTTGTTGATCATATGGAGATGTATAACATCATGCCAGCACAGGTTGATCATTCGTCGCCTTCACGATGCTATACATATGTCACCCAAACAATAAAATACATACTATACATATACATACATCCTCCAATTTCCATAAATTATAACAAATAGTCTTCAGCCAAGAACAGAGCTGGGAGCAACAAAAACGATACAATTAATCAAAGCATAAACCTAAGAATAGGTCGCAATGTTACATAGTGTTCAAAGAATGTTCATCCGCTACTTTTGCAGCCTAAAAACATTCTCTGTAGTCTACTCTCCTCCATTTGTTGCCTATCCCAGCAAGTACATGGCATGAGGGTTGAATAATGAATATATGTGGCTAAAAAGACAGAGAGTTGAGGCATCTTAAAATATAAAAAGGAAACCTATACAATAAATGTGATGAAAGCCACCAAACTGATACTTCCATCACAAACTGTATCGCAAATTGAGATCATATAACCACTGTTAACGAATTGGACCTAAAATCATACTTCCATCACACACTATATTGCAAATTAAGATCATGTAACCACCATTAGCAAATCGGACCTAAAATCGTGTCGGCCAGTTCGGTCGTACATATCTTTAATACCAGATTTTGAGAATAACAATAAGCTAATAACCACACCAAAGTACTGCATGCCTTTCTTCTGCTTTATACAAACTGAATTTCTCTGAAATCCTCACAATTCCTGTCAAAGCTCCTGCCTTGAAAGTGAAAGCTTTCATGCCTTTCTTCAACTTTATATAAACTAAATTTCTCTCAAATCCTCACAGTTCATGTCCGACCTCCTCCCTTGAAAGTGAAAGCTTTCAGTTCTAGAATTTGTGGCTCTAAGTACATGCAATGAAACTCCAGGATACTGAGATGCACGTGTGAAAAAGTACCTTTAGAAGAGGTGGTATGTGCACCTCCATCAAAGCTCCTGTATGAATCTTCGTCAGAGCTCGTGTATACACCTTCATCAGAGCTGGTGTATACGCTTTCATCTGAGCTGGTGTCCCCGCCTTCATCAGAGCTTATGTGCCTTTCTTCATCAGAGCTGATGTACATCACTTCATCGGAGCTCATACGCATTCCTTCATCAGAGGAGCTATCAGCACGCCCATCTGAGCTGCTATTCGAGTGTTCATCAGACCTACTGTCAGTGCTTCCATCAGAGTTGATGTCCATAGGATCGGTTCGAGATCCCCTCATGATCCCCCGTCGCAGGAACCTACAAAATGATGGATCTTCAATCAAAACAATGCCGCCATTGAAATAACCACGGCGATTTACTTCCCTATGGGCACATCCGTAGATATAAATAAATACAACTCGAGATCTATCATGGCTAAAAAAGGAGACAGGAGGGGTGGAAATTGACACATAAATAGCGGAGACGCAAGTTCCAGATAAATCAAAGCTAAATCCAAACATGCAGACAAATCCAAAATCAGAACAGAGCAGAAATCGCACCGGGCGGTGGCTTCGGAGACGCCTCTGACGACGAACTGAAGAGGCGAGGAAGAAAGGGGATACACAGGCTCGCTGGATCCACTCGCTGCCGCTTCATATTCGGCTCTTCACGGGCCACGACTGTCGCTATTCGTGGGCCGGGGTACATAACATTGGCCCATCGAAATACTTATCTCCATATAAAGAGAACAAAAAGGTGTTTCTTTCTTTTTTCCTTTTGTTACTCACAAGAAAAGGTCTTTCTTTTCCTTCATGTAAAAAAACAAACATTTGCAAGGCACGGTTCTGTTCTTCCATTTACTATTACATCTACTTCAATTCCTCTTACAGAAGCCAGTATTCATTTATTCAAAGAGCATCGTTATTTCATATTTGTGGCATAACTAAAAAGGTTATTTACCTTTCTGCAAGACATTGGCCATCCTACATGACTTAGTGCATCATTTCCAACCTACTATACTTACTGCATATAATATATGAGCTATTCTTTTCGAACAACAATATGTTAACGCACACTCTTACAACGATTGGCTTACACTCGGCCTTTGCGCCATTGGCGCAACGGGTCATCTAGTAGCATGAAAGGATCAACTACAACAAGCTTGGAAAAATTGAATAACACGTAAACAATCTACCAGAAATATTTTATAGCAAAAGTAGAGCAAGATTGAGTCATGCTATGGCACTCCATAATTGCAAATAAGGGCAGGAATGGATCAATTACAACAATAGCTACAAAACATCCTTACTGAACATCTCCAAAATATGCATGGATCTCTCTGTAGCATCAAGTTTACATGGCAAGAAAATAACAGCAGACAAAGACTTGGAGAAATCACCAAGTCCCTGAAATCAGAAACATTACGGGGTCTAGTTTGCATGCTTGTGCTAGTCACCACAGAGGTCACAAAAATACATGGCATACGCCACTGGAAAGATGGCATGGCATACAACAAAACACATGTACAGCTCATGCCCAAAAGATGCACAGATAAAATGATACAAAAATAACAAATCACCAAGTTCTGATAAGTAACAGCAGTTAACAACAACTAGCACTCTTGCAACGATGATTTGGGCATCAAGATGGACTCAAATGAACATGGTGCAATTTAACAAAATGTAGAGCATCACGATACGAACAATTCGATATATTACACGCGCGAAACGGAACTATATGCATGAAGTTATGATAGGTCAAACATGCTCACATAATGCAAGAAACTGGGGACTTGTAGAAATCAACCTCGAGGGGGGCGAAGTCAACGCGGGCGGCAGTGACTCCGGTGGTCGGGGCAGTCCGGCGAGGCACGAGGGAAGGCGGAGGAGGCCGGGGACGGGCTCTGCAGAGGGAGAGAGCTCTGAGAGAGAGAGAGAAGCAAGAGGGAGAGGGACCTCGGGGAGGCGCGGGCTCGCCGGAACGGCGGCGGCGCCGGCGCGGTGCTCGCCGACGGTGGCGAGGCGGCGGGGCGGAGGCACTGGAGGCGGCGGCGAGGCACTGGAGGCGGCGGCGAGGCGTCGG
>NC_057802.1:356464410-356471462 GCF_018294505.1 Triticum aestivum | reverse complement strand
AACGAGGGGGGGGGTTGGTGGAGGCCAAAAATGGCATGTGGGGGTGTATAAATAGGGAAAGGGGGGGGGGTTAGGATTAGGGTTAGGAGGGGTTTTTAGAGCGTCTCAGAGCCTTCGGAGCTCTCCGATCGTGATCGGGCGACTCCGAACGCGAGGCGAGGTTTAGTGAGCTGGACTTGGACTGTGGGAGAGGAGAGGGAGAGACCCGGCGACGTTTTCGGAGACCGAAATGTCCGACGAAGGTACCGGCAACGGTACCGCTATGAGTTCAACGGTTGGGCTATCGAACGGACTCCGAATGCGACGAAATTTGACAGGCGGTCTGTCGGTGCTATACCAAGGCCACTCGGCAAATACCGACCCATTCCGAGAATCGTTTAACACCCGCACATGAAAAGAGGCAAAAGGGGGCGCCGGGGAACATAGGAGTACCGGATTGCAAAACGGACAACGGGGAAAATGCTCGGATGCATGAGACGAACACGTATGCAAATGCGATGCACATGATGACATGATATGAAATGCAGATGATGACATGGAAAAATGCAACACACAAGCAAATGACATGGCAATGACGACGAATAACTGGGTGACACCTGGCGCATCGGATCCAGGGCGTTACAACACTCCTCCACTAACAAGAGATCTCGTCCCGAGATCTTAGGACCGAGACGGAAGGAAAAAGGGAAGAGGTGAAATAAGAACCAAAACAGTGAGGATGAACAAAGTCAAGAACACTCGAGAAGAAAAGAGGAATGTTGAATGAGACAAGAAGCAAAAGCTCAAGGAATAAGCCTGAATTCGAAACCACTCCGGTTAGACAAGATAAGAAACGAATAAGACTGAAAGGATTTAAGCGGCACTCCGGTTGAAACAAAATCGAAAAGGAATAAAAACGGAGGACTTTATGCAGCACTCCGGCTGAACAAGGAGAGGATTGAACATGAACTAGAGAAGATGGAATGATACTTGACGAAGACACGACACAAAACCTCCGGAAAGAATTGAAAAAGTTGAATGAAAAGAACGGAGAAGAAAATGACAACTTGTGCCACTTATGAAATTGAAAGCAACCTTAGAAGGAAACATTGAACGTAATTGTTGAGAAAATCAACAACGAAAAGAATAAGCTTGTTGTGGACTTATGGATAACATCTCAAAATTTATGAGGTGGTAACCTACCACAAGCGGAATAAAAAAAATGAATAGCTGAGAGAGAACGAAGAAATGCAAAACTCCACTTCAAAAGAATACGGAGAATTAATTGCACTTTGGGAAGCAAGAAGGAAAAATACTTGAGGTCCTCCAAAAGAATCTTGATGAACACTTGAAGAATGGATTAAATCATGATGAGCCACCGTGAAGAACTCCGGTAACAAAAAGATGCCGAGATAAAATTGAAGGAAGATAAGAAATAAGATTAAAGCCTTGCGATGATTTAGATGGGGATTCCGACGAGATGGCCGAGGAAGCTTGGAACTCCGGAAAAGAAAAGATGAAAACACTTTGAACTAGGATTTATTCATCAAGAACAAACTCTAAAGAAAAGGAATTGCTTGGCGACGATGAAATAAGAATAAGAATTACGTTATGCTATCCTCCATCGATTAAATCGATGAGAAAAACAATGGATTTACATACTACTTATTCGCGTTGGAAAGGATTAAAGGGAGATATAGCGACAAAACTTGCGAAAGTCTTCATGAACCACCGGTAGGATTTGGAAAGAACGAAATAATTGATATGATAACAACCAAAGGAATCTTGAACGAACCACCGTTAGAATTCGAAATTGACTGACGAAGGAGGATGACTCACCGGGAAAAATAGGAAAAGCACGAATATACATGAGGGAATCAAGATGCAATTGAAAGAAGAGATCGCGAGCTGATTGAAGCATACTTGAACGCAGCACCGGAAGAATATGGAGACGAACGAATAGGCATGAATATCGAATAATCGGAGAACGGATTAGAAAACTTAGGACGACAAAATATTCTGAAATGAAGGCCTCCGGATAATCGAGATGGGAAGCAACTCCTGAAAAGCTCCGGATGGATGAAAATAATTGCACGACTTGTAACGATTTGATAGGATAACATCGAGTTAGCACCGCGAATCTCCGGGAGAGCGGACAAGATTTAAGAGAAATTCTTCTTCGGTCTTCAGACATTGAGAATGACGACGAGAAATAGCACCAAAATTGTTGAGATACTCCAGGATAAAAATGTTGACCCGAACAAGAAAGAATTTCAAAGCGATCTTGAAGAAACATCTGACTGATGAAATACATACTTACGTCAACTTCGAAAAGAATTTGAGAATAACTCCAGAAAACTTAGAAGAGTCAGGTAAATCCTGGGAAAAGACCTGTGGGTTAGGGCCCACTGAAAAGAAACACCATTAGGAAAGGATTGTTGAATGAGAAATGATGCACCGGAACAATTGAAATATTTGAATGAGGTGACAACCTCGAATTAAATCGAACACAGACGAATCTCCTGAGATGTCTTCATCACTCCAGAACGATAAAATGACGAGAGGGGAACGAGCAACGAGAAACATTTGAGCCGAGGAAAGAATATAATCACTACCGAAAATTGGAATTGAATCCACCGGAGAAGAAAAGAGAGATGCAGAATGTCGAACGAGACGAGAAATTCACCGGTTGAGATAATTGAGGAAATAACTGAAGATACTCCGCATGAATGAAATTGATGCTTGAATAGCGGCTCAGACTCCGGGAATAAAAGGGGTGGGAGGGCGGGAAAACAACGGCAACTAGGAAGGGGAAATCGACGAAAAAGTTTGAAGAGAAAAACACCGGTTGAAATCATTGAGGAAAGAATGCAAAGACTTCGCACGAGTAGGATGGATACTCGATTACAGACTCCGGTTCCGATAAGAAGAAGGGTGGGCGGGTGGGAAAAACAAGGACAACTTCGGGCAGGGTAACAACATCGGAAGAGAAATAACTGAGGACTGATCTCGCAAAAGATGACGAGGACCAAAAACACTCGAAGAGAAATGCGCCGGATTGAAAGAGAGGATGGACAACGAACGAAAACTAACCACGTGATCCTGAAGAAAAATTTGAAGGGGAAGAGAGGTAATTCAAAACACCTACGTCAAGATTTCTCACCAGAGCGACGAAGGGGCAGAGTAAAAAGAATTCCTACTCTCCGATATAACTAGACTCAGAAAAAGTTTTCTTCTAGACTCGACAACGGCCAAACTACACGATCAATCAAGGGGGGCTCCTAGGGTCGGCCGAGGCCCTGATACCAACTTGTCACGCCCAATATGCGATACTATCCTAAAGAGACTCGAAGGCCCCACCAAGGATAGAACCACATATTGAAACGCTTTTGCAAGGTGGATATCATTACATCAACATTACATAATATTTGGGGATACATACAAGGCATACAAATGCGGCAAGAATACATCAATACATCAATACATAAGATCAACATCCGGCTACGGATGAAACATAAACAAAAACTCAAACGACATCCACCCTGCTAGCCCAGGCTGCCGACCTGGAACCTATCCCCTGATCGAAGAAGAAGCAGAAGAACTCCAAAATAGGTCATCGTAAAACCTGTACCTGCAACTGGTGTTGTAGTAATCTATGAGCCACGAGGACTCAGCAATCCCATTACCATGGGTATCAAGACTAGCAAAGCTTAATGGGAAAGGAAAGGATAAGGTAGTGAGGTTGCAGCAGCGTCTAAGCATGATATGGTGGCTATCTTACGCAAAAGAGAGCGAGAAGAGAAGCAAAGGAACGGTCGTGAACTAGCAATGATCAAGAAGTGATCCTGAACTCCTACTTACGGCAAACATAACCCAGAAACCGTGTTCACTTCCCGGACTCCGCCGAGAAGCGACCATCGCGGCTACACACGCGGTTGATGAGTTTTAATTAAGGTCAAGTGTCAAGTTTTCTACAACCGGATATTAACAAATTCCCATCTGCCACATAACCGCGGGCACAGCTTTCGAAAGATAATACCCTGCAGGGGTGTCCCAACTTAGCCCATTATAAGCTCTCACGGTCAACGAAGGATATTCCTTCTCCCGGGAAGACCCGATCAATCCCGGTTACAAGACGTTTCGACGATGGTAAAAGAAAACCAGCAAAGCCGCCCGATGCGTCGACATCCCGATAGGAGCTGCACATATCTCGTTCTCAGGGCAACACCGGATAAGTCAAGCTACGAGTAAAACCAGACCTCGAGTTTCCTCGAGGTGGCCCCGCAGGCTGCTCGGTTCGGACCAACACTTAGAGAAGCACTGGCCGGGGGGGTTAAAATAAGATGACCCTCGAGAGAGCGACTCCCTAGGGAAAAGAAATAGGCTGGACAAATGGTAAAACCAAGGTTGGGCCTTGCTGGAAGAGTTTTATTCAAAGCGAACTGTCAAGGGGGTCCCATAAATCACCCAACCGTGTAAGGAACGCAAAATCCGGGAACATAACACCGGTATGACGGAAACTAGGGCGGCAAGAGTGGAACAAAACACCAGGCATAAGGCCGAGCCTTCCACCCTTTACCAAGTATATAGATGCATTAATAATATAAGAGATATTGTGATATCCCAACATAAACATAATCCAACATGGAGCAATCTTCATCTTCACCTGCAACTAGCAACGCTATAAGAGGGGCTGAGCAAAGCGGTAACATAGCCAAACAATGGTTTGCTAGGAAGGGTGACAAATGTTAGAGGTTCATGGCAATTTGGGAGGCTTGAAGAGCAAGGGAATAGGTAGCGCAGCATAGCGATAGAACGAAGCAACTAGCATAGCAATGATAGTAATGAGATCCAAGGTGACAGTCATCTTGCCTGAATTCCCGCTAGGAAGAAGAACGAATCCATGAAGAATATGAAGCCACGAAGACGAACGAATCCTCACGATCGCAACGACACGGGAACTATCGAGAAGAAGCACACAACAAGGTAAACACACCACACATGAACAAGACATGATGCTCAACCAAGTATGATGCATGACAAGGCTATATGAAGCTACTCATGACGAGAGATGATGCATACAAGAACAACACATCAAAGCAAGTTTAAATGAGGCCGGAAACAACATATAACAAATCCGGTAAGTCCTCATATGCAAATTTCGAAATTGGTCCAGAACTGAACAAGCATTAAGTTGAAGTTGTTAAACAGCAAGTTAAAGAGCACCAAGATGATCTACACGAAATTCTAGTCAAGTTACATATAAAGTTCATTAGATTCGGAGCTACGGTCTAGAAGATACGAGCAAAACAAGGTAAACATGACATTGATGCAAAATGTATACAAACATCAAGCAAACACCTCAAAACAAGAATGCAACATGATAATATGAGACTACATACAAATCTAAGTAAGTTTCATATAGAGCATGCTCAAAACGGAGCAACGGTGCAACACATACACTCCAAACAAGACATAGCAACAATCTGTCCAAAATAGCAACTAGGCAACTAGCAAGCATCAAAACAATATGCTACAGCAGTTTAGCATGAAAACAAAAGGTATTGACATGATGTACAGGTAAAGCACAACAAAACATGAACACTGAGCTATCTCCAGAAATCACTAGAACAAGCTCAAAAGGACATGGCAAGATTTCAAATAATAACAGGTTCACAGACTTGGTGAAACTACTGGACATGACTGAAACAGCATCAGGTAGCAATGTTTAGAGCACGAAATCAACGTGCTACAGGAACTTAACATGGCAAAACAAGGCATGGCATGAATTTACTAAATACGTATGACAAAAGTCCCTTACTGACCCTAAGCCAAAAAGGATCAGAAGATATGATGGCACCCATGTAAACATAGCAAGTTTCGTTATCAGGTTTCAGACTTAGCAGTAAACAGAGCATGGCAGAAACTATAATATGAAGGCATGTTGGTGAGCTTGATGCACTCACCACAAGGAAATGCATGACAAAACAAGCATACCTACAGCAAGATGGCATGTTTATGAGGCTAACCATGGCAAGAGCAAATACATAGCATGAAAGGATCAACTACAACAAGCTTGGAAAAATTGAATAACACGTAAACAATCTGCCAGAAATATTTTATAGCAAAATTAGAGCAATATTGATCATGCTATGGCACTCCATAATTTCAAACAAGGGCAGGAATGGATCAATTACAACAATAGCTACAAAACATCCTTACTGAACATCTCCAAAATATGCATGGATCTCTCTGTAGCATCAAGTTTACATGGCAAGAAAATAACAGCAGACAAAGACTTGGAGAAATCACCGTATCTGAAATCAGAAACATTACGGGGTCTAGTTTGCATGCTTGTGATAGTCACCACAGAGGTCACAAAAATACATGGCATACGCCACTGGAAAGATGGCATGGCATACAACAAAACACATGTACAGCTCATGCCCAAAAGATGCACAGATAAAATGATACAAAAATAACAAATCACCAAGTTCTGATAAGTAACAGCAGTTAACAGCAACTAACACTCTTGCAACGATGATTTGGGCATCAAGATAGACTCAAATGAACACGGTGCAATTTAACAAAATGTAGAGCATCATGATACGAACAATTCGATATATTACACGCGCGAAACGGAACTATATGCATGAAGTTATGATAGGTCAAACATGCTCACATAATGCAAGAAACTGGGGACTTGGTAGAAATCAACCTCGAGGGGGGGCGAAGTCAACGTGGGCGGCAGTGACTCCGGTGGTCGGGGCAGTCCGGCGAGGCACGAGGGAAGGCGGAGGAGGCCGGGGACGGGCTCTGCAGAGGGAGAGAGCTCTGAGAGAGAGAGAGAGAGAGAGAGAGAGAGAGAGAGAAAGAGAAAGAAGCAAGAGGGAGAGGGACCTCGGGGAGGCGCGGGCTCGCCGGAACGGCGGCGGCGCCGGCGCGGCGCTCACCGGCGGTGGCGAGGCGGCGGGGCGGAGGCACTGGAGGCGGCGGCGAGGCGTCGGGGAAGGAGGCGAGCGCTGGCGGCGACAGGCCTGGGCGTCTCGAGCCCCGATGGGCCTGGCGGGCCA
>NC_057802.1:356448500-356463931 GCF_018294505.1 Triticum aestivum | reverse complement strand
GACGCGTGGCCGCCCCTGGTTGGCTCCAGGCCGCTGGGTGGCGGCGCTGGCCAGTGGGAACGCGCCACATGGCAGCGGGGAGGTGGCCGGTGCCGGATTTCGAGGAGGGAGGCGGCGGCTGGGCTGAGGAGGTGGCGGCTGGAGTCGCGGAAAACGAGGGGGAGGTTGGTGGAGGCCAAAAATGGCATGTGGGGGTGTATAAATAGGGAAAGGGGGGTTAGGATTAGGGTTAGGAGGGGTTTTTAGAGCGTCTCGGAGTCTTCGGAGCTCTCCGATCGTGATCGGGCGACTCCGGACGCGAGGCGAGGTTTAGTGAGCTGGACTTGGACTGTGGGAGAGGAGAGGGAGAGACCCGGCGACGTTCGGAGACCGAAACGTCCGACGAAGGTACCGGCAACGGTACCACTATGAGTTCAACGGTTGGGCTATCGAACGGACTCCGAATGCGACGAAATTTGACAGGCGGTGTCGTGGAATTGTCACGGCAGATGTCCTTGAGCTAGGACTTAGTCGTGGAGCCATCGCAACTAGGAAGCTTGAAGGGGTTATACGGGACAAGGAACATGAGGGTTTATACTGGTTCGGCCCCTTACGGTGAAGGTAAAAGCCTACGTCCAGTTTGAGGTGTTATTGATTAGGGTTATGATCGCCAGGGAGCTAAACAGCTATGCCCGGCTCTTGATGAGATTGTTCTCCTTAAACCGCTGCCGGGTCGTCCCTTTATATAGGGAGGCTGACGCCCAGCAGCCCTTAGAGTCCCGGCCGGCTCATAAGAGTGTCCGGCTCGGACTCTAAACCATACTTGCCTTACACTACAAGTCTACTATAACAATGATTGTAACTACGGGCTTTAAGCCATATCCGGGCCTCAGCCCATCTCTGGCCCATTATCCTGAAACTTAGCTCCGGGCTTCTGGTAATGATCCTTAGAGTAACCCGGCCCTCCTGGCGGGTGACCCCCAGGTCTATATCCTCAACATTAGGCCCCAGATTGACTTGAGCCGGCTCGTGTCAATCTTCAGGTCTGTAGACAGAAAAAATCTCCGGCTTATCATTCATGTGAAGGTCATAACCCGGAGTGACGTCATTCTCTGGACTCCGGATAATCCGCCGTGACGTCATCCTCTATTAAGTCCGTTTTTTACTCCGCCAGATCCACAACGGATCTTTGCTTTTACTGTCTTTGCGAAAATCGAGGCGCCGTGAGGGGGAGATAACCACACCGTGGCCTCCTTGAATCCCGCGCCCACTTATGACTCGGCCTTATAAATAGGCCGGCCCGGCACTCTCTTCTCACACTCTCCTTCTTCTTCCTCGCGCTGCCGTTCCTCTGCCCGAGCTTCTGCCGCCGCCGCCGCCGTCGCGCCCCTGATCTTCACCGACCCGGCCGCTGCATCACCCTGACCCGGACCAGATAACGGCGGCGACCTTCGCTCTTCCTCAACTCCGGTGAGTCTTCCCTGCCTTGCTAGAACAAATCTGTGGTAGGGTTCATCTTGTGTTCTTCGCGTTCTTCACCATTGCCGCAAGTTTCGGTAACCCCTATAGCCACTGCCCCCGTTGACCTTAACTCTTCATAGACCCTTTGCGGTAACTGTTCGAGATCCATTCTATCTGCAAAAAATCCTCTTTTCACTGCTTAAAAACCATGTTCCACCTTAAGAACTTCTCCTGTTTCTGTTTCTTTAGGTCTAGAAAATTTTCATCTTGCCCGACCATTTTGATCCGAAAAAGTTACTGTAATGTATGAAATCTGTTTTACCACACTTAGTAAAAACTGCAACCCTTGAATCTTGGCGGCTTATATTTCCGACTTAAAGAAAACACGCGCCGTAGAACTTTTCCGGTTTAAAGAGAACCATGCTCTGTAGTATCTTCCGACTTAACCGCAGTAAGCCGCAGATGACCAACTCATCCTGAATGCTCTGACGGCTTAAATAACCCACCATGTCAATACATACCATTAGTCCCCTTCATAAGCCGTCATTGTAACTTGAATGATAAACTCCGGCTTATAATTAACCCGGACACTTTCCTCTTTATCATAGATCACCAACCGTCACCATGCCTCCCAAAGCTCCCATCACTTGCAACTGGATGAGATCCAACATCACTGATGAGACCCTGGCCAACTTCGTTAAGTCCGGATATCTGCCCAGGAAGGAAGTGATGTCCTACCGTGCCCCTGACCCGTCCGAAGAGAGACCTCAGCCGAGGGACGGGGAGGTAGTGATCTTTGCAGACCATATGAGCCGGGGCTTCGCACCGCCCGGCTCAAAATTCTTCCGGGACGTGCTCAACTTCTTTGACCTTCGGCCTCAGGATATAGGACCCAATTCCGTATCCAACATCTGCAACTTCCAAGTTTTTTGTGAAGTATATCTTGGAGAAGAGCCGAGTCTGCTGCTCTTCAGAGAGCTGTTTTATTTGAACCGCCAAACCGAGTGCGCAAACGGTCCAAGTCTAGAGTTAGGCGGCATCTCCATCCAACGGCGCAGGGACTGCCTATTTCCTTACGCAGAACCGCCAAGTCACCCCAAGGACTGGAACATGACTTGGTTCTACTGCCAAGACACATCCCCGGCTGATGAGAGCCCGCTGCCCGGCTTTCGCCCAACGCGCCTGGAGCCGACTCATCCGCTATCCGACAAGTTGACTGCCGCGGAACGCCAGCCTCTGCTTCCAACGATCAATAAGATCAAGGCCCTGCTAGGCAACGGTCTGAACGGAATAGACTTGGTCCGGGTCTGGATCTCTTGGCGGGTGATCCCATTGAGCCGCCGCCCCGGCTTAATGTGTGAGTACACCGGGCGAAAGGATGACCCGCAGAGGCACAGTCGCAACGACCTTCCAGAAGACGTTGCTGAGGAAGAGACCAAGGCTCTGTTAAACGAGAGCCTGGCAGACTGTGGAAGAACCGGGCTAGCCCCATTCTGCAAGACCAATCCAGCCCCAGCGGTAAGCTGCTGACTTTAACCTTTCCATTTTATTTTACCTTTCATCTTACTAAGAACTCATTACTGTATTTCTCAGGCTGATGATAAATTTTGGCGGGTCAAGTATGACCATGAGGCGGCCAAGAAGGCCAGGAAGGCGAAGAAAGCCGCCAAGAGAGCCGCCCCTCGCAAAAAGGGAAACAGACCCACTGCTTCGGAGCTGCTGCAATTAAGCGATAGCTCCGAGTCAGAGGTAACCCTTAAACCTTTTAAATTCTTACAGTATATGTTGTCTGATGCTGTCCGCCTTATCAACACTTGCTTACTGACAGGACGACACCGGCGCCAGTAACCCGGTGATTGAAGAGGTAACGTTACTCCCCTCCGACTCGGAGCCTTTGCCACAGCTGAAAGTCCGAAGGGTAACCCGGAAAGTAAGCTTTTCTCATCCATTAGCTCATCAAGACCCTCAATTCCTTTTGAAGCAGTAGGTTCACGAAAGCCGGCGTCTCGCCCGGGCCCGCAAGGACACCGGCCTCTCCACCGGGCTACCCGACGCAACGAGGAAGCGCCGCACTGAGGTTTTTTCTCACCTGTACCCTTTTCATCCATTGGCGGGTGTCATCCGTCAGCCACTCAACTCTTCTGAATCCAATTACCAGGAAACCTCCCCCTCTTCGGGTGACTCCATGCAGTCAAGCCTGCCGGCCTTCAAGACTGCCCCCGGGTAATAACAATCTCCTTACATTATCTGTCTGTACTTTCTTTTTGTACACCTAACACTTCTGTCTTTTCAGTGCCCAGGCAAAGCTCACCAAAAGAGCAAAGAAGACAAGGTCAGCCGGAGTGCCAGACTTGCTTGAGCCGGAGACGACGGCTCAAGAGCCGCCAGCCGCCTCCGCCCCCGAAGCTACCATTCCCATGGACACGGCGCCTGAAGCCCCTGCCCCGAGCACCAAGAGAACAACCGAAGCATCAGCTAACCCGGAGGCGTCCGGCTCAGCCCCACCAGCTAACGACCCGGACGTGGTAATGACCCGGACGGAGTATGTTGAGCCGGGGAGGCCGACCGCACTGGCCAAATGCTCCGCGAAGGGGGAGTTGCTGCAACCCCATCGGGTGAATCTGGATCTCTCCAGCTACACCGATTTAAGCATTGGAGAGCTTGTCTCAGGCTATATCAGCCAGGTTCACAAGAGCCGAGACGCCGAGATCGCCATGGTCAACCAGATCCAACAGAAATCTGAGGTAACCTTCTGCTGTTTTCTTATTTCTGCATAGTGATCCTTGTCATTCTAGCCCCCAAGTCTAGGACTTATACTTGAATATGTTGTAGACTTTAGATTCCGGCTTACTGAACTGAGCCAGCCGTACATAGATAGTTACATTCAATATGCATTAGCCCCCAAGTGCCAAGTGTCTTTGCTTGGAAAGCGCTTGGGACTTTATAGAATGACTGTTAATAACCCGGAAATATATGCAGGCTGTTGGCAAGAAATTAGAGTCGGACCTGGCAGATCTCAAGAGCCGGCTGAAGGCACAAGAGATGGAGACCCGGAAGGCAAATGCCAAGTTTGTCTCCAGCATCGCCGCTTAGGAGAAATTGAAGACTGAATTCGACGCTGAGCGGAAGGCCTGGGCTGAGGAGAAAGCTGCACTGGTGACCCGGGCAGAACAGGCGGAGAAGGCCCTCACTGAGAAGACCGCTGAGCTCTCCGGTCTAAAGCGCCAAGTGTCCCAAATGGTAGCTGCCATCTTCGGTAAGTCGCCTCACCGGCTTTCATTCATGTTAGAATGTTTACCTCTCCTAGCTTATCCTTATCACCGGGTCATCTGATTGTTGTTAAACAGGTTCCAGAAGCGCCAACTTGAACCAGAGCGTGGTCACCAAGTTAAAGGCCGTATACACCCTGGTGGAACAGCTCTACACCGGGTCACAGCGGGCCTTAGCTGTGGTGGCCCTATCGAATGAAGTGCCGACTCATCTGGCCGAAGTCCTGCGCCGGCTCGCAGTTCTGCCGCAGCGGATCCAGGAGCTACGACGAGCATCCGCGAGATCCGGAGCAATCGCCGCGCTGAGCCGGGCCAAAGCATTCTTGCCGGAGCTAGACCCGGCAGACATCGCCCTGGGTTACCCCAGCCTGAAAGAAGACGGCTCAGCGTTCGACCAGAAGGACTTCGCGGCGTGTGTGAAGGCTGTGCGCCCGGTGGCCACCATCATCGGGAACAACACCGATTTAACCAAATATCAGCCGGGATACAACGCGGAGAATCAGAGGATTCCAACCCCTCGCTATGAAGCTATCAATCTGATTCCTCCGGCTCGCCAGCACACCTTCGCCCCGGAGATTAACCCGGCCGGGTTAATCGACGAAGAAGCTCAGTTTGAAGCTCTCCGCGGCATCGACTGGAAATCGTCGACCTTCGAAGCCTTGGGATCAGCTGGAGCAGAAGATGAGCCGGGGACTTCGACTCAGCAGGCGTCCTAAACCGGCTAGCGGCTCACCAAACAACGCTCCACCTTTGAAACTTTGAAAGATTTCTATAATAGAATAAGTGCAACAATTTATCTCTGCCGTGCCATCGTGCACGTAATGAATGCTGAAATCCTTTGAAGTCATTCTTTTGATGCTCCTCCGGGTCATAATTATCCTTCGTGCTTCTCAACCTTTAAAAAAGTACCTTCAAGCATCTGCATAGAAAGGTAAACCTCAAGTCTCAAGACGGCTTACCACCCTCCGGATTAAATGACCCGGGTAGCATGGTTGGTATCTTTAACTCTAATGGACTTGTCTTGATGACATCCAGGATGCTCAATTAACAAGATAACTCCAAAATTAAGCCGGTCAAGCGAAACCCGGCTGTACATATGTTGATGTGATCAGAGTAAACTTGTGGTAAAAAATTTAAGGGCTTCCGGTTCGAATGCGACCAGAAACCCGGTCCAAAGGGGGTAAGCTAAGATTCGGATACGATCATATAGCCCCCAGTGGGTGTGGCGATGCCAATCAAGAGGGTATCGACAGCTATGTTCTCTTTGGTTCGAATACGACCCATGTTTGAACAGGAAGCCCCCAAGTGATTCTGAAAATTGTTTAACGACGCTGATTCGAATACGATCCACGTCGGTTCTCAGAGGGTTTACACTATGATTCAAATATGACCAGAGGCAACTTCCCAATGAGCTCGGCACTTTGCCAATCAAATGGGTATCGACAGCTATGTTCTCTTTGGTTCGAATACGACCCATGTGTGAACAGGAAGCCCCCAAGTGACTTTATTGCTTACAGCTAAATTCGAAGATGATCATAAGCCGGATCTTTTGTAAGTCAGCATGTAAAAAACAACACACATATTTGGGAGAGAGCAAAGGACAGAGGTCCTGCTTTATTGCTTTATCATAATATATACATGGCAGAGATAAATATGCACATCACAAGAGCCGGTAGCTCAAGTGTAGTAAGGCCGAAGCTGAGCTATGTTCCACGGCCGACGGGTCTCCTCCTCAGATTTACGCGAGTCTTTATGCTCCCGGATATCAATGAGGTAATACGACCCGTTGTGCAAGTTCTTACTGACCACAAAAGGCCCTTCCCAAGGTGGGGATAACTTGTGTGCATCTGTTTGATCCTGGATGAGCCGGAGCACCAGGTCGCCTTCCTGAAAGACCCGGGACTTGACCCGGCGGCTATGATAACGGCGCAGGTCTTGTTGGTAAATTGCTGAACGGGCTGCTGCCACATCACGCTGTTCGTCCAACAAGTCCAGAGCATCCTGGCGCGCCTGTTCATTATCCGTCTCAACATAAGCCGCCACACGAGGTGAATCATGACGGATGTCGCTGGGGAGAACTGCTTCTGCTCCATAAACCATGAAGAAAGGCGTGAAGCCTGTAGACCTGTTAGGAGTAGTGTTGATGCTCCATAAGACGGAGGGCAATTCCTCCGCCCAACAACCCGGCGTCCGTTGCAAAGGGACCAAAAGCCGGGGTTTGATGCCCTTCAGAATCTCCTGGTTAGCTCTCTCAGCTTGACCATTGGACTGGGGATGAGCCACTGAAGAAACATCAAGCCGTATATGCTCTCGTTGACAAAACTCTTCCATAGCACCCTTGGATAGATTGGTGCCATTGTCAGTTATGATGCTGTGCGGAAAGCCAAAACGGAAAATCACCTTTTTCATAAATTGAACCGCCGTAACTGCATCGCACTTGCTAACTGGCTCAGCTTCCACCCACTTCGTGAATTTGTCAACCGCCACCAAGAGGTGGGTCTTCTTATCCTTGGACCGTTTAAAAGGCCCAACCATATCAAGCCCCCAGACTGCAAAGGGCCAAGTGATTGGGATCATCCTCAACTCCTGAGCCGGCACATGAGCCCGTCGTGAGAACCTTTGGCAGCCATCACATTTACTGACCAAGTCCTCTGCATCAGCGTGAGCCGTCAGCCAATAAAAACCATGACGGAAAGCCTTGGCCACAAGAGATTTTGAACCGGCATGATGGCCACAATCCCCTTCATGGATCTCGCGCAAGATCTCTTGACCTTCCTCAGGGGAGATACAACGCTGGAATGCCCCTGAAACACTGCGATGATGCAACTCGCCATCGATAACAATCATTGACTTAGCCCGCCGGGTTATTTGCCTGGCCAGAATTTCATCCTCAGGCAGCTCTCCCCGGGTTATATAAGCCAGATATGGCATTGTCCAGTCTGGTATGATATGAAGAGCCGCCACCAGTCGTGCCTCCGGGTCAGGGATAGCCAAGTCCTCCTCTGTAGGCAACTTGACCGAAGGGTTGTATAGGACATCCAGGAAAGTGTTAGGCGGCACCGGCTTTCGCTGAGAGCCTAGCCGGCTTAACGCGTCAGCCGCCTCGTTCCGCCTGCGATCAATATGCTCCACTTGGTATCCCTGGAAGTGCCCGGCAATGGCATCAACCTCGCGGCGATAAGCCGCCATTAGAGGATCCTTAGAATCCCAGGTGTCGGATACTTGTTGAGCCACCAAGTCCGAGTCACCAAAGCACCTCACCCGGCTTAAGCTCATCTCCTTAGCCACCCGAAGACCGTGGAGCAAAGCCTCGTATTCCGCCGCATTGTTAGTGCAAGGAAACATCAACCGTAGCACATAATGGAACTTGTCACCTTTAGGGGAAGCCAAGACAACACCAGCGCCCGAGCCCTCCAGCTGCCTGGACCCATCAAAGTGAATAGTCCAATAAGTGTTATCCGTCTTTTGCTCGGGTACTTGTGATTCTGTCCAATCATTGATGAAATCCACCAAGGCTTGAGACTTAACAGCAGTGCGTGGCACATATTTAAGGCCATGAGGTCCAAGTTCTATAGCCCACTTAGCAATTCTCCCTGTAGCCTCTCTGTTTTGGATAATATCGCCAAGAGGGGCGGAACTGACCACAGTGATGGGATGACCCTGAAAATAATGCTTAAGCTTCCGGCTTGCCATAAACACACCATATACAAGCTTCTGCCAGTGCGGGTATCGCTGCTTGGACTCAATAAGCACCTCACTGACATAATAAACCGGCCGCTGAACCGGATGCTCCTTACCCGCCTCCTTGCGCTCCACCACAATAGCCACGCTGACGGCTCGTGTGTTTGCCGCCACATACAGTAGCAAGGGCTCCTTATCAACCGGAGCAGCAAGGACGGGGGGCTCTGCCAGTTGCTTTTTCAAATCCTCGAAGGCGGTATTAGCTGCATCATTCCAGACAAAGTTATCAGTTTTCTTCATCAACTGATATAAGGGCATAGCCTTCTCACCCAAACGGCTTATAAACCGGCTTAAAGCATCGATGCGACCCGTCAAACGCTGAACGTCATTTATACATGCCGGCTTAGCTAGAGAAGTGATAGCTTTGATCTTCTCCGGGTTAGCTTCAATTCCTCTGTCAGAAACCAAGAAGCCCAATAGCTTGCCCGCAGGAACACCAAAAACACATTTGGCCGGGTTAAGCATCATCTTGTAGACCCGGAGATTATCGAAGGTTTCCCTTAAGTCATCTATCAGGGTTTCCTCCTTGATGGACTTAACCACAATATCGTCCACGTAAGCGTGAACATTGCGCCCGATCTGTTTATGGAGACAATTCTGTACACAACGCTGGTAAGTCGCCTGCGCACACTTGAGCCCAAAGGGCATAGAGACATAGCAGAAGGCTCCAAAGGGAGTGATGAACGCCGTCTTCTCCTGGTCCTTAACTGCCATCTTAATCTGATGATACCCTGAATAAGCATCCAAGAAACTTAAGCGTGCACAACCCGCCGTAGCATCAATGATTTGATCGATACGGGGGAGGGCAAAAGGATCAGCCGGACACGCCTTGTTCAAATCCGTGTAATCCACACACATCCGCCAGGTGCCGTTCTTCTTAAGTACAAGCACCGGGTTAGCCAACCACTCTGGGTGAAAAACCTCAACAATGAACCCGGCCGCCAAGAGCCGGGCCACTTCTTCACCAATGGCTTTTCGCCTCTCTTCATTGAACCGCCGAAGGAACTGTCTGACCGGCTTAAATTTTGGATCAACATTGAGAGTGTGCTCAGCGAGTTCTCTAGGTACACCTGGCATGTCAGAAGGTTTCCATGCGAAGATGTCTCTATTCTCACGGATGAACTCGATGAGCGCGCCTTCCTATTTCGGGTCCAGATTTGCACTGATGCTAAACTGCTGAGACGAGTCACCTGGAACAAAATCAACAAGCTTAGTCTCGTCAGCTGACTTAAATTTCATTGCTGGTTCGTTTTCCGTGGTTGGCTTTTTCAGAGAGGTCATATCTATTGGGTCAACATTGTCTTTATAAAACTTCAACTCCTCTGTGGCACAAACAGACTCTGCATAAGCCGCATCACCTTCCTCACACTCTAGAGCCACTTTCCGGCTGCCGTGAACCGTAATAGTCCCGTTGTGACCCGGCATCTTGAGTTGTAGGTACACATAACACGGCCGTGCCATGAACTTGGCGTAAGCTGGCCGTCCGAATATAGCATGGTATGGACTTCTTATCTTGACCACCTCAAAGGTCAACTTCTCCACCCTGTAGTTGTTCTCATCACCGAAGGCCACTTCCAGTTCGATCTTGCCGACTGGATAAGCCGATTTACCGGGTACCACACCATGGAAGATAGTATTTGACTGGCTGAGGTTCTTATCAACTAGCCCCATACGACGGAAAGTCTCATAATAGAGGATGTTGATGCTGCTGCCTCCATCCATGAGTACCTTTGTGAACTTATAGCCTCCCACTTGAGGAGCCACCACTAAGGCCAGGTGGCCCGGGTTATCCACCCGGGGAGGGTGATCCTCCCTACTCCACACTATGGGCTGCTCCGACCACCGTAAGTAGCGTGGAACCGCCGGCTCAACAGCATTAACAGCCCTCTTGTGAAGCTTCTCGTCTCGTTTGCACAAACTAGTAGTGAACACGTGATACTGTCCACCGCTAAGCTGCTTTGGGTTGGTCTGATAGCCCCCCTGTTGCTGTTGATGACCCTGACCAGACTGTTGATTAAAGCCCCCTTGACCGTTCTGAGGACCGGAGTTTGAGCCGCCTCCCGGGCCATGAAAGCCGCCAGCGCCGGAGCCGCCGGCGCCTGAGCCGCCGCCCGGGCCATTATAGTTTTTAAAGGCCTTCATGATAGCACAATCCTTCCATAGATGAGTCGCTGGCTTCTCTCTAGAGCCGTGTCTCGGACAAGGTTCATTCAACAGCTGCTCCAGAGAAGGTCCTGACCCGCCGCCTCGGGGAGGGGGCCTCCCCTTGCGTCGCTGGTTGTTACCTTGGGTGTTGGCTACGAACTCCAGGCTACCATCGGCCTTGCGCTTGCCTCCTCCTTGATTCCCCGGGTTAAACTGAGGACCCTTGCCATTGCCGTTCTTCTTTCCCTTCCCTGTCCTTTCATCATCTGAAGGGGGATCCTTGGTACCATCAGAATCAGCGTACTTGACAAGAGCCGCCATTAGTGTACCCATATCCGTGCAGTCATGTTTAAGCCGCCCAAGTTTCATCTTTAGAGGCACAAAGCGACAGTTCTGTTCCAACATCAAGACTGCAGAGCCGGCATCCATCTTATCTGATGAATGTATGATCTCCTTGACCCGGCGAACCCAATGGGTCGTGGATTCACCCTCCTGCTGCTTACAGTTAGTCAAGTCCACAATTGACATAGACTGCCTACAGGTATCCTTGAAGTTTTGAATGAAATGGGCTTTCAGCTCAGCCCAAGATCCAATGGAGTTTGGTGGTAGCCCTTTTAACCACGTGCGGGCAGTTCCATCTAACATCATGGTGAAATATTTGGCCATGGCCGCCTCGCTGACCTCTAGCAGTTCCATAGCCATCTCATAACTCTCAATCCAGGCCGCAGGCTGTAAGTCAGCTGTATAGTTAGGCACCTTCCTAGGGCCCTTGAAATCCTTAGGTAGACGTTCATTACGGATGGCTGGCACCAAACAAGGGACACCCCCGGTCCTGGTAGAAACACCCACATCAACGGACGCCGTCGGATAAGCCGGGGGGGTCTGATAAGCCGTCAATTGCGGCACCTGCTCCGCCTCTTACCGTGCTTGGTCTGCTGCGTAGAAGGCTCCAACATGAGCCGGGCCATGGCCAGGGGGTGGGTCATGGCGTCGGACATTACTTGAGCCGGTTGCTGAGACCATGTGCCGGCTGTAACTCGGGCTCTGGCCTGGGCGAGGAGTTGAGTGGATCCTGTCCCGGCTGTAGGAGTACGCCTCTTGCTGCGCTAGAGCTGTCTACAGGAGTTCCCTGACCCGGCGGGTTTCGACGGCTGCCGGAGAATTGCCGTCAACGGGAAGAGCCGCCAGTCGTGCTGCCGCAGCTACCATGTTCTCCAGCGGGTTATCGTAATGACCCGGGGGTATTGGCATATACTGAGGCGGGGCAGGGGGCACCTGGGGAGGCCCCATTACTCGTGGCTGAATAAGGGGTCCCGACCCGGGCGCAATGACCCCTGGTGGGTTACTGGATCCCACACCCGGCGTGTTGAAGAGATTGCGCAAATCGTAAACCGGCGGGAGTCGGGACTGGGCCTTCTGATGCCTCCTTCTCATGACCTCGTTGGCCGCGTTCTGATCCATCGTGAGTTGGAAGGACTGCGCCTGAATCAACTGAGTCTGGGCATCGAGAGCCGCCCGCTCCGCAGCCAGCCTGATTCCTTCTGCTGCAAGATCCTCTTTAGCTTTTATCAAATCCAGTTTCAACTGTGCCACCTCCGCATCATGCTGGGCTTGATCCGCCGGGTCAACCGTGGCGGTTAACAGGGCCGTCATCTTGTCCGTGAGATCCATCAGCACCTGAGCCGGAGAAGGCACCGGGTTTCCCGATCCAGCAGCGGGGTTCTGAACAGGCTGTGCACCAGCCATAAAAACTCCGACCTGACTTGGCGGCTCAAAAAGGTCCGGCATACTGTTGCCATCGGAATAACTCATGAGCCTGCCATCTTGAAGTTGGTACAACGAGTTTGACTCATCAGCGGCTGACTCGCCGTCAGAGCCGGCGGCCGCCTCATCCCCAGACCCAGACGGATCAGAGGGCCTTCCATGGATGCATCCCACAATAGCGCGTTTTAAGGCAGGCCGGGCCCGGGCGGGTCATGCGCGCTGAGCCGTTTCGATGAGATCGGCGCAGAGATCCGGCTCGGGGCCCGTCTCACCAACCTTGCCAATGAAGACATGAATTCCGCCAAAGGGGACCCGGTACCCGTACTCCACTGAGCCGGCGTCGGGGCCCCAGTCCGCATCGTCGATGTAGAGCTTGCCGCGACGACTCTTGGTCATCCGGCCCACAGCGTATCCCTTGAGCCCTTCGAAGCTGCCCTTCAAGAACTCAAATCCACCGTGCGCCAGCCCCACGGTGGGCGCCAACTGTCGTGGAATTGTCACGGCAGATGTCCTTGAGCTAGGACTTAGTCGTGGAGCCATCGCAACTAGGAAGCTTGAAGGGGTTATACGGGACAAGGAACACGAGGTTTTATACTGGTTTGGCCCCTTACGGTGAAGGTAAAAGCCTACGTCCAGTTCGAGGTGTTATTGATTAGGGTTACGATCGCCAGGGAGCTAAACAGCTATGCCCGGCTCTTGATGAGATTGTTCTCCTTAAACCGCTGCCGGGTCGTCCCTTTATATAGGGAGGCTGACGCCCAGCAGCCCTTAGAGTCCCGGCCGGCTCATAAGAGTGTCCGGCTCGGACTCTAAACCATACTTGCCTTACACTACAAGTCTACTATAACAATGATTGTAACTACGGGCTTTAAGCCATATCCGGGTCTCAGCCCATCTCTGGCCCATTATCCTGAAACTTAGCTCCGTGCTTTTGGTAATGATCCTTAGAGTAACCCGGCCCTCCTGGCGGGTGACCCCCAGGTCTATATCCTCAACAGGCGGTCCGTCGGTGCTATACCAAGGACACTCGGCAAATACCGACCCATTCTGAGAATAGTTTGATTGACATCTTTTGACCCATTTTAATAACAATCTTTATCAGTTTCCCCACTTGATGCTGGTTCATGAATATCTCATTGCCCATACGCAGAAAGGGTCGAAGTGTGGATCTTTGGCAATGATATATGTACCTAAAAGCACAAAGTTAATATTAGAAGCTAAACAACAATTGAAAAAATGATGTAGTACAACACTCCCTCCATCCCATTATATAAGATTTTATTACATGTATATCTAGACATCATCAGAACATTAAGGTAACACTCTTCCTTGTTGCTATGTAGTCTGGGATTGCATATTTAGTCATTCAGTACAATGCATGTTGCTATGTAGCCTCAGATATATTAAATATGGCCCTAGTTAACCTACTGATAAATGGGTTACATATATTTTCAGTGAAATGTCCGATTCGACGATTAATCCTGAACAGTGAGTACATATAAGCAATGCGATGAAACTAACCTCGATGGAAAACAACACTGTTCTCAATATTGTCCTGCATGAGTACATATAAAGGCATATTAAGCACAACAGACTAAACATCAACCAAATATATCCATGGTAGACAACATAATCTACAAATGATAGCTTCAGTGTGCAGGCTTAAGCACGCTAGTTAAGCAAAACAAGAAGTGGAAAGGTGTGTTAACTGCATCAGGCATAACATTTAAAAACAAGAAAATAGTCATTCAAACTGGTATTACGCAGGTCTACAGTACACTAGTTATTGTTAAAAAACAAAAAGGCATGTTAACTGCAATATCCTTAACAGCAAACAAATATCGTAATTCATAGTGGTATTGTTGAAACTGTTATTGATGAAATTGAACTGCATGGCAAATAGTTGCACATATAAAGCATCACATTGTGAAAAGCTGAAATAAACAAGTCATAAGGCCATCTCTAGCCGATCCTTAAAAAGTTAAAGGACTAAAACCCTTAGTGGATATATATATATATACAATAGCAATTTTTGGCATTTTCTAGTCGATCCCCTAAACTTAAGGTTGTAAACTTCAATTTGATCAAGTTCAAAGCAGGTTCAACCGAAAGTAGCATGCATTCAAATATAAACATAGATCGTTTTGCATAACCGAACATAAAACTTAAATTTAAACTAAGCTAAACTACTCTCAGTCGAAGTAGAGGTCGAGCCAATCCTTCCTCGTCATGTCGGGGTCGTTGGAGAAGGCACTCCTCCACTCGTTGACGTCGATCTCCTCGTCCTCGGGGCCCACCTCGATGCCCTCCGCGCCGTCGTCGCCGCCGCCTTCGACCTCGTCATCGGAGGAGAGCGCGATAACCTCACCGCCCTTCGCGCCGTCGTCCTCGCCGCCTTCAACCTCGTCATCGGAGGAGAGCGCGATAACCTCGCCGCCCTTGGCACCGACAAAGATCGCCCACTTCGCCTCCACGAGCTCTGGGTGCTGCCGGCGGAACTCTTGCATGTAGGCCTCATCGGCGGCCTCGGCCTCGAGGCGCTCCCACGCCTCGTGGTCCTCCCACGCCATAGCCGAGCTCACCACCCCTGGCTCCGGCGGATTGAGGTGGACCGGACGTGTGCCGAAGGGGAAATTGAGCCTAGCCGCCGCGCCGTGGTAGCGAACCTGCCAGCGGTCGTACTCCATGGCCGCGAGCTCGGCCGTGTGGAAGCTACCGAGCCACCGGCGAGTGTGGGTCTCCCGATCTGTAATCTCGGCGACCAACGCCCCCCACTGCCGCTGTCGGACCCCGAGGTAGGACCTCGTTGGCTGTCGGGTCCAAGGGAGGACGGGGAAGTCCTCGAACCTGCGTAGGGGCGCGACGGCATGCAGATCGGGGGACCGGCAATGACAGATCGAGCTCGCGGAGGACGACGGGGACACCTCGGCGGCCACCTCGCCGGCGTCGGGCGAAAAGGCCGCAATAAACCTCTTTTTGGCCATTGGCTCCTTGAGCTCCCCGGCACACATGCAGAGGTTGAGGATGGAGGCGCCGGCGATGGCGGCAACCTACCAATGGTTTCGAGGATTT